>NW_015558646.1:2900721-2908029 GCF_001515605.1 Sinocyclocheilus anshuiensis
CCGCGTAAACATAAAACCATGTCTGCATTTGTGATCGGAGAAATGACAAACAACAAGCCCTACTCTACACTGCCAAAAAAACTTGCTTTAAATATATAAAATATAAAAACTCTTTAAATATAAAAACTTACTTACAGTCTTTGAGTCAGAACAGTCGGCATTGTAGTCTATACTCTCCCAGGATCAGGAAACGGTCCTCCATAAAATGTGCTGCACACATCTGAATATTTGGGTTGAAGTGTTCTCTGCACGATAAATCGCATGGAGAAAGGAAAAATTTAAATCGCATCATATGACCCCTTTAAGTCTCTTGACTGACAACAGCTCAAATGCCGTGTGCTAAATGTTGAGAAAACGGTGTACAACAAGAGCTGCAGTTCCAAATCGTCATGGAAAATGAACATGTTTCACACTGACAGTAATCCATTTGTGCCATGCCTTATTTGAGGCCAACTTCCAACAGATATTACCTAGGTGGGCTCACCACACCCTTTCTTGAGAGGAAGTGTCTTTGTTTTTCAGCTTGAGCCCCTGATTGCAGTGGCAAACAGCACTTTTATACGGCAGCCTAGTGGATCTGTTTAATACACTTGGCTGACTTTGATAAAGCATTGCACAGAAAAGCCTGGCTCGCTACCCAGCTTTCTTCCCCCAGTTAAATTCGTGATATGCCTATTCAGCGGAATTACAGCCGTGCTTTCAGGGCAAGAGAGACAGGAACATGGGCAGCGAGAGAGAGAGAGGGAGAAGATACAGCGAGAGAGCCTTCGGCATAGTTCTCAGAATGTGACTTTAATGGTGTTGCAGCATGGTAAAACAAACCCAGGCCTCTTTGCCCCATGTTTTCCCATCATGCATTGCTCTGCAGCTACGAATGGCAAATTACAACACACAACAGTGTAACGTCATGTATAAATAGATATTTCGGTAACACTTTATTTTAAGGTGTCCTTGTTACAGATGTTACATGTACTTACTAATTGTAACAACAAATTCTGCATAATTACATGCAAGTAACCCTAAACCAAACCCTAATCCTAACCCCAACCATATAGCAAGTACATTTAGTTCATTAATATTAATCAGTACTTAAATATATAATTACACTGTAAGAGGGACACCTTAAAATAAAGTGTAACTGATATTACCATTGATTTCCTCGTGTGCATTGATTCTGGATAAAGAGTTAATAAGTAGCCTACCTTAGGTAATAAGTACAAATGAACATCATCTGCCTAATTGAAACTGAATGCATCATTTATGAATCTCAAAGTGTCCTTAGGCTGGATGGCCAACTTTGAAAAATAATTAAAATAAATAAATAAAACAATCAGTATTAGGCATCTGCCAGGTCCCTCCTAGGTCTTTTTATGATAAAGTGAGTCAATTAGAAATACACTAGGCTTATTTAATCTCATTAGCATTATAGGCATGCATATGTACAATGCACATATATAGTGTACTTTTAACTTTTATTTATTTATTTTTATTTTTTTAATGGACAATGACATGTAAAACATAAACTATTTTGTGTGTACATACAGTTTTAGAGCTGAAAAAAAAATCTTTAAAAATGTTACTGTCCTGTTTCTAAAGACTGGCCCGAGCCGGAATATGCCAGAACCGAGGTAACCAAGTGTAATGCTCACACAAAATAAATCCTTAGTCCAACAGGTTTATCAGCAAATGGAGACCCTTTGTCCAAGACAGACATTGTAATTGCAAATTCACATAGAAATTAAATTTAGATGGAATTTTTATTAAGTAATTTGCAGTTTTTATATGGTAGAATTATCACTGAGACTCAAGAATTAATAGGTGTTATAGACAGTGTCAATGTTATAGTGTAATATTAACATTTCTTCGTTAATTTATGTGTATGTGATCTCTCACAAAGGTGCAGTAAGTAGTATAAATGCAATGACATTAAACACGTTAATAAAAATACCATAAAACAAATACCATTATATTTGAAATACCATAAAATACATGAATTCAATATTATTTAACTTAAAGTATTTGTAATGTACATACCTTTCCTTTCAATATGTATGTCTATGTATATACATACATATACATACACCACAAACTTTTGAATGGCAGTGTATATATTTTTATTTTTTTTACATTGATATTACAAAAAATATAGTAAATAAAACTAAATAAATAAATTAGAGATGCACCGATCGATCGGCCATGGATCAGAATCGGCCGATTTTCCTCGTGATCGGTCGGTCAGTCTCACTTCTTTCCGATTTCGAGCCGATCCGTTTTGTTACCAGCGGCACAGGCAATAACATCAGCCGCGCGACCCCTTCTCTCTTACACACGTCTCATTCGCTCCAGTTAAATAGTGCTTGTATTGCGCATTATAGTCATTCCCGCAGGTTTCGCGCTTATACCAAACGCGCGCGCACAACCACTGATCTATATTAGTGGAGCGCACAATCCGCGCTCAGTCTCAAACAGCTTGTGAGCCACAAGCTGATGTCTGTCTTGTCAATCAAAGAACAAAAGACAAAGAAAATAATTTTCTGCTCTTAACTGAATACGTTTCATAACTTTGGGGAAATCATGGCCTAATGGTTAGAGAGTCGGACTCGTAACCCAAAGGTTGTGGGTTCGAGTCTCGTACCGGCAGGGATTGTTACCTGGCCTCACGTCACGTCACTTTAATGGTAAGCATTAATCTGTATTCAATTTTTACAATGAAGACTACATAAATTAAAGTAATCAAATCTAAAATAACACTGGATGTGTTACTAAAATTACTTTAATTTCTGTATATTTCTTACCAGAATACAAACTTAACCTGAAAAACTTAGTTTCATAGCTCTCTTTATTCTATTGCATTTATTTGTGCTGTTGTTTGCCAATTTTTTATTTGTTCTTATTTTTTACTGACTTTTTACTTTTGTTTTTTTTAATGAAAATAAAACTTTGCATTGAAGAAAAGTAGATTTTTGTTTGTATATGCCGTCAATTATAGTTCTTAGAAAGAAAATCGGAATCGGCAGATCACACTAACGAAAAATCGGAAATGGGAATCGGCCAAGAAAATTGCAATCGGCGCATCTCTAAAATAAATAAATATTTACTCTACAAAATCCACTCTATGAATATTGAATACTAATGAAGCATCAGTTTCAGTTGGTTTTATCATCTCATGGACATCTGCTCCGTAAATACAACAACATGACTGTGAAAAGTGCTTTAGGAGACCAGTCTACAAAGAAACAACATATTGAATAAGCATGGTAGAGTAAATTGCCCAGTCTGTCTTTGAACAACTTGTAAAGCATATTTAGAAATGATTAATGATTCCTTAATGGTTGTGTGATCTGTAAAATACGAGCTTCTGGTACATATATGGGGCTGGACAATTATGCCAGAAATCAAAATGGATCAAGTTCCTTTAAATCTATGAGATATGAGAATTATCTATGAATTATCTGATATCATTCTAATTTACTACTTCAAAATCACTGAAACAGGTGCATACAAAAATAGCTGCATACAAAACATTAGATAAAAAAGAGAAATGTATTCATCCTGTTACTGCCATTAAAAGTATTTGTATTTTTATTAACACAGGAGCCATTTCATCTGTAGTTTAGAAACCGACTTATATTTATATACGTGTATGCATGAATGGGCATTATGTAAATTGTGTGTATATGTGTGCTTGTGCGTTTGGACATGTGTTCCACATCACAGCCAGGGAAGAGGACGTACTATATGCTCCGTCTCAGGTGTTAGTGCTGTATATAGCACAGCAAACAGGTTAAATCAGGTCACTAGTGTGATGAGCAGATTTGTGTGCTCACAGCATTTCTGTCAACTTTGTCTGTCAAACTAAGAAGTCCATATGTGTACAATAATAAGCTGTTCCAAAAGGTAACTCGATGTAAATACATTAACATTAATTTATTAGTATAATCAAGTGCTGATTTGTGATATATATGTGAAAAATTGCATCATATCTGCTTTCACATAAAGAATAACAACCGCCCTTTTTCAAACCTGTAAACATCTGCAGGCAAACATACTTTTTGTACAAGGTCATTTATTCATCCCAAAACTCTTCTACAGCAGCCTATAAATCCTACAGACTATGTACAGCAGCAAAAGGGGTTAGTAGGAAAGAAAACTTTTCATGCAATTTCAAAAGGGAAAAAATTCATCATCAGTCAGTAAATGGCACAGAGTTACTTGTATTGTGTGAGGAATAATATTTCATTATTATTTTAAATAGTAATTCTGTCACGCTACGCTACGGCGAGATAAACGCAGGAAGATGATGAAGATGAATGCAAATAGTCTTTAATAATCCACAAGAGGGTAGATACAGGGCGGACAGGCAGGATGCACACTTAGGGACGTAGTAGACTGGACCAAAACAGACTGCACAGACTAGGGCTTAAATACATGGGATGACAAGGACAATTAACAAGACACACCTGAACCAAATGACACAATCAAACATGAGGGAAAACTAGGTCATGGAGCAGATGAGGGATGAAAACACAACAAAAACAGTCCAGGGGTGTGACAAATTAATGTTATTTAAAAAAAAAAAACATTACTTTTTTTTTGTCAATATTCAGCCTTTCAAAGTTTGATGCTTTTCTTCTACGGTCGTGACTCCAAGGACTTCATAGCTAAAAGTAATCCGATAAGTAGTCAGTTTTGTCAGAGTAGGTCATTGAAACAAATTAATACAGTGTGAGATATATTTTTTCTTTAAGACAGAGTACAAAAGTTATGATTCATTTAGCACAACCTTTGAGAGCTGACAGCACTAATGTCAAAGACTAACATTGCGCTGGCCTTTTGCTTTGCACCATGCAGTCATTTTAACTAATATATTAGCCACACAGCAAGATCTTCATTTGCGTCACTGTGAAACCCCTTGACATTTGTAATGATTTCTCTCTCTTTCTCCACTAACCTACATTCGAAAATTAAAAACCTATAATTATCTTCAATTAACGAGTTGAGAGTAATCAGTGATTAAGGGAATAAAGTGAAGGGGTGGGGGGACTATTTTCATTATAATTTCGCTCTCCTTTTCTTAACTTTCACCTTTTATCTTAGCTGGTGTCTGTATGGTACATTTTTAATTAACCTTGTAAGTGCGTGTTTGAGTGTTTCCTCTCTCTGGTGGCCAGAGCTGTCTGTAAACCTCATAACAAAACGGGTCCTCTACTGAGGTATGATGGGACTGGTGACAGTTGTGTCCACTGAGCATTCATTACATAGCCGCTGGGTGACCAGGAATCGACTATGCCAGCTCGAAGTAGAACGAGCTAAGCAGCAGTGTAGCAAGCAGTCCCTCAGATTTTGAAAGAGAGTGTGCTGAGACACATGCAAGTTAACCTTTCAGGGAAAAAAGGGGGGGAAAAAGAAAAATCATTGGGGCAGCTATCACTACCAGCTACCAGAACTTCAAATGGCACTTTGACATGACTTAGTTGTCAACATTAAAATATTTATGCATTTTTTTCTCTTTATTGACATGGTTTTTAATGTTCAATATTATGTGATCCGTCTTTACCACACTGAAAGGAAAAAAAAAATTCTTAGGAAAACAGATTACTCCTTAACTTTACAGACAGTTCTCTTACCCTAAAACTATGTTACCTTCAATACCACGACTGAGGTGCCCTTGAGCAAGGCACCGAAACCCCAACTGCTCCCCGGGCGCCGCAGTAAAAAATGGCTGCCCACTGCTCCGGGTGTGTGTTCACTGCTGTGTGTGTGCACTTTGGATGGGTTAAATGCAGAGCACTAATTCTGAGTATGGGTCACCATACTTGGCCACATGTCACGTCACTTCACTTCGTCACTTCAAAACAATGTGTAATTCATAACATGAGTAAAACATCTGTGAAAAATCAATATGGAAAATTACTTCATATTAACAGCAGACTGGGTCCTACTTACCCTAAAGTGCATTCAAAGGTTTGGGGTCAGTAACATTTTTAATGTTTTTTTTTTTATTTTTTTTATAAATGTATTATACTCAATTAAGGCTGCATTTATTTGATCAAAATACAAGGTATTGTTTTTTAATATTGTGAAATATTATTACAATTTTAAATAACTGTATTATATTTTAAAGGGGTCATATGATGCTTTTTTAAAGATCATTATTTTGTGTATTTGGTGTAACAGAATATGTTGACATGCTTTAATGTTCAAAAAACACATTATTTTTCAAATACTGTTCATTATTGTAGGTCCTCTATGCCCCGCCTCTGTCAAACGCTTCGTTTTCTACAAAGTCCCTCCTTCCGACAAGCGCAGTCTGCTCTGATTGGCCAGCTGACCCAGTGCATTGTGATTGGCCGAACACCGCAAGCACTCGTCGGAAATGTAACGCCCCTTACCATAATCGCGAGCTTCATCTTTCAAAATAAATGTAAAGACAGAGCCCGAAAGGGGAACAGAGTCACGTGACAGACACAGTGATGAAGCTGGTATGTGTTTGCAGTACACAAGCCTTCAGGGACAAACTTCAGGGATCTTATCTATGCACAATCAGCTTGTAACACTCCAAAGAGAAAGGAAAACTTGAAATCGCATCATATGACCCCTTTAATACATTTTTAAATGTAGTTTATGCCTGTAATGGCAATGCTGAAATTTCAGCAGCTATTAGTCCAGTTTTAATGGCCACATGATCCATCTGAAAGCATTCTAAAATGCTGATTTGCTGCTCAAGAAACATTGCTTAGTATTATCAAATGCTGAAAAATGGTTCTGTGTGCGTGTGTGTGTGTGTGTGTGATACATACATACATATATATATATATATACATAAATAATAAATACCCTATGCCACACAGAGACCTCAATACTTGGTATGTAAAACATTCTGAGATGACAAGACAAAAAGTTATTTCAAGTCTCAAAAAAGGAATAAAAAAGGACAAATGGACAACATAATGCAAACACAGCAAGTAATTATTTCCCAGTAAGTGTTGGAAAGGCAGTGTATGTTCCTACTGGAAGTGCTACTAAATAATCATTTGTTTTTTTGCTAATATTAAATTAAAATCATTACATTTTTGGTGCTAAATCTGAAACTGAATGTATCGTAAATGGAAATCTCCACTGAGATGCATTATCTGAAAGCTGCAAGAAAAACTGATTAGCAATTACAATAATCAAGTAAATGTATTATTTTGTTTAGCATACGTTACATATCCAATAATATTTTTTTATAACAAAGAAAAAAAAAAAAAAAAAAAAAAAAAAAAAAAAAAAAAAAAAAATATAAACCCCCTTTTTTTTTATAACAAT
>NW_015558646.1:2909921-2933294 GCF_001515605.1 Sinocyclocheilus anshuiensis
ACTTTACATCTAAACATTGAATCTTTTTTAGTCCAGAGCACAGCGTGTGATACAGTAGCCATTCTTCTGCAGGTGCTTCATGTGTGCTGAGGATTAGTGAATGGAGGCTGAAAAGGTCATGCACCCTTCCTGGCATTTCTGAGTCAGCCCAGATCCAGTAAGCTCAGATGCAATAACCTCCCATGTTAAATGCTCAGCCCCAAAGTCTTCTAAGAAAGAAGACCCCCCCACCACACACACAAAGTGCCCACTGGAGTGCAATATTGTGACAATCTCATAACCGTTTCTCAGATCCCGACCAAAACTGCAACAAGATAACCGACCTCCATTTGAGTGCACAAACTTCTTACAGACTCACTCCTTAGCAGTCTACCAAAGCCTGTCAGATTTAGTCAGCGTTATTTACAAACAACATTCATATGGAGCAATGCCTCTCAGAGTTGGAGAAAACTGTGCATTTATTATTAAGCATGCAACTGTTTAACTAATGATCAATAATGATCTTGAATGAATGTTATATTGACTAGAGGGCTTTCAAAATTGCATTTGGCTTGTGACAAAAATACTTTAAACCATGTATTTTTATTAATATTAATTCGCAAGCTCAAAGCAAAGAACTGAGTTTATGAGGTTCTGCCATGAAAGCACAAACTAGAGACTAAGCAAGGGTGTTTGTGGTGCAGACCCAAAAAAGCAAAATAAAATAAAATAAAATATAAAATGTTCAATAATGACAGTTTCAGAGGAAGAGTGGAGGAAGACAGTAGGGCTGCACGATTAATCGAATGCGATTGTCATGCGCATTTTGTTAGTAAAGCCGGTTCTGTAATCAACAGGAAATCATCGTCACGTGCTTTCAGATGGAGCAGAATTTACTACACATAGCCGTAGTTCACTGACAAGTTACGCAAAAAAAATCGCTACTCCAAACTCACTTCATAACGTCAGTCGAGTGTTTGAAATAAATCCTTCTGTGAGATGATGTGGCTTCTTACACAGAATAAGGCACGCAACATATTTCATAGTATTTAAGCAGTGATAAAGGCACTGCATTATAAATATACTTTATTTGAATAAAAATTATAATAATAAGAACTCCGATAAACCGTATATTGCATAGTCGTGTGTTTATTAGTCACGCTGAATCAATGAAAGCAGTTGAATCTTCTGTTTATTCAGCTGCAGCGATAGGCATTTCCTGGGTTTTTTCTGCGAGGCGTATTTGGAGTTTCAGCGCGAGAGCTTCCTCTGGCCTTTGGATGGAGATTTACTGCTGATCACAGAACCGTGCTTCACTGAAAGATAGGCTTGACAATCGCAGCTTCTGTCGAATCGCGATCTCGATTCCATTTCGATTTATCGTGCAGCCCTAGAAGACAGTGTCTGTAAATCCAACGTGATCTCATGATAATTCGTATGTATTTTACGTAAAATGTGGTTCTATAAAACGTACATTTACTTACGTTTTTACAGGCACTAAAACGTACAATACTGACGTATTTTCAGGTTACGTATTAATACCTACGTATAAACATGAGACCAGGCTGGTAAATCCTATTTTAGCGATATAAAAATGTTCTTTTAAAAACATTAACATGAGGAGATTTGGATGTGACATGGTTTTAACAAATACTATTACAGCATTGTTTGCTTATTATTAGTAAAATGCTGATATTACACAAACAACTATTGGAACAGAAAAATAACACAGAAGGGGGCTTTGCCTCTTTCCACCACACACCAGTACAAAGATAAGTTTGAAATTCTAGCTGTGTGATCGCTGCATGTTCAAAAACACCATGTTGTGAATGCTGATCCGCATAAGGGTTGAACAACAGAATGAGGGAATCCTAGTCTCTGTGTCTTTATTTGAGAATGTTGACTCTAGTAACACTTTGTGTAGCAACATCAGTGCTGCGTAATTTTGGTCATATTCTGATATACATATATAGTCACATAAATGTGATTAGCATGAGCAAGATATATTTTGGTTACAAGACATGTAACCAACACAGTGTAGTTCCTTTAAAAATGTAATCAGAAACCTGGTTCACATAAACAGCTTATTTAGAAAGTCCTTCAGAATATTACTTAACAGAATAATCATTTGTATCAGTGCAATCATTTATATATGCACACACGTTTCGGTTTATTACATATATGCGTATAATATTCCAACAGGTTCTGAAAAATAAAGGCTTACCCAGAACATGGACCTTAATCAGAAAATGTGCATTAGAACATGGTCCCAGAGTAGGATCTTTAGAAAGATAAAATAGGCTGAATATGGCTGAACACCCACTGGAAAGACAGTTTCACAATTCATGCGACAACTGATATATTACAGGCCTGTGCTACTTAAGATGGTATAATGTATAAAATATCGTGAAAGTGCTTCCCTTAGTATTCACCACCCCCCAGCCGTAACTCTCTTTTAGCTCTGAAGGGAAAGTTTACCCCATGTGTGCCTTGCACAAAGTCCTGAGTTATGCAAGACAATATGAATCATGCAACAATGCTTTCAGCCCAAGAGCTACAGCTCTGAGAACAGGGGCAGTGACATCAGTAATGAACCCAGACACAACGACACACTCACAGAGACACAGCCATTGCAGCCAACCTAAAATTACCACCAATTTACGAGTTTGCATGCATGTTTGGGACTTTTGAAACGTATTCAATTGTGTTTGTGATATTTACCAAAATGACAATGTGGATGATTCAGGTGGGGATTTCATTGCATTAGAAAACAAAATAAAAAAAGGATAGCAGCACAAAATAAATAAATAAATAAATATTAAATGAATGATAATAATAATAATAATAATAATATTATTATTATTATTATTATTAGTATTATTATTATCATTATCATCATCATCATCATCATCATTATTATGCATTTAAAATGCTATAATGATAATAATAATAATAATAATAATAATAATAATAAATTATTATTATTATTATTATTATTATTATTGGACTATATATGTGTGTGTATACACACGTGTACAAATAAACACATATTATACTGTATGTACTGTATATAGTATACACAAATGTATTTCACCATCTGATCCAATTCATTTGTAAATTTATATATTGTAGATATTATTATTATTATTATTATTATTATTATTATTATTATTAAAAATAACAACAGCAATGCATATAAATTATTTTTTTACCAAAACACTGAAACTGAAATTAACATTTCAGTAATTAAATTTGGGTAACTGCACTTGGTATGATGTTCAGGGTGTTGTGCACTCAGGTGATAAATTAAACCACTCATAGAGAAGTTATTCGGCAATAAATTGCCTCTTAATATAGCAGACAAACATATTTTATACATGACTATTGTAGCATCATTTTTGGTTACAGTGAAGTGTCCATACAGCTGATATGTTTACCAGTTGTGTATACAAAATAGATGCTGACACAGTCAAAACATGGCATCAGAATCACCTTTTCTTTTTTTTTTTTTTGCTGTTTCGGCCAAATATTTTTGGTTGCCAAAATTATGGTACATCACAAAATGAATGAATGAATGAATGAATTAATTAATTAATTAAAATATATAATAAAATACATAATGTGTTTTTAAAAACATTTTAATTCTGTAAACTGATGAAATGATATTCATAAGAGTTTAGATGTGATGCCTGAATACTATATGCTAATCTTGATAGTCGTGACAGTTTTAAAAGTGTTGAAAATATATTTATCACTGAGATGTTTGGAGCATGGGTATTTAATAAAAGCTGGCTGTCTATGCATTTTAGACAAAACACAATTTTTTTTTAATCAGTGCTACACGGCTAGAGAAAACAAAGAAAATGGTCTGTGACGAAAAAGGTAGGAAAACTTCAACATCAACACCCAGGATGCAATGGGGTCAATCGCACTATCCATTAGCGGGGACACAAATTTGTTGAAGTACACTCTGTAGTTTTCATAAAAGCCCTGGATCTGTCAAAAGTCTCCCAGATGGCACATTTTACTCCACATGAAAGACTTTTGCTAACAAATCTCGGTGCATGTAACACAGAAAAATAATACCGATTACTAATTTACATATACTATCAACACTGTAACAATACAAAGCTGATTGAAAATCTGCAAACTTAACCTTTAATAATCCTAACTAGTAAATGGACACATTATGCTAGAAAACTGGGGGGCAGGCAACATGTTTAGGACAGATCCAGAGATGTCCACGCATAAACAATATCCCATTATCAGAACTGTGAAACAGAGAGATAGTAGGAAAAAGACACAGAGTTTCTGGGAGCTAACGCTGCAGGCAATGCCTGCAGGGCAAAAGGTTTGAAGACTGCAAGTTAGTCTCCTAGAAACAAATGCATACAAACACATGCACACAATCACACAACACACACACATACACACAGAGGGAAAGCATACCCACATGAATTGAATGTATTTAAGCAGCTTGTATAAAATACATTGAGTAATAATGTATACACACATGCACTCCAACTTTTTAAGGTCTCAAAACTCCATTTTAGCACAATGAATAATGAAGCGCACAGCCAAAATGCAGCAATTAGCTCAGTCGATTTGCACCACACACCTGCGACAGACATGCTCTCCTCGGATATAAAACGCGCTTTTAGAAACTTTTACACTTCATGAAAATCCAATGCTTCACCGTGAGCACACTAAGGGGCAAAGACTCACAGTCAGCACAGCGCAGTGAGCACTTCCTCTTTAGAGAGAGAAAATGCATACGAATGTGCATTTAATCTTTATAGCGATTGGCCATAGCTCCACCTCTGCCTGTTTTCTGATGAACACTCACTTATTGTTTGAATTTTGTCTACGAACTGAAAAAGGATGCCATCTTGCATATTTTCTGATATTTATTTCTTTATTTATGTTTGCTGTTGGAAATAGCTTCGCTGTTTAACAATGGCTCAACATAATCGCACTGATAATGAACTTGTTTAGTGGACTGTTATACTGAGTATTCGCAAAATATTGCATATGGAAACGATAGCATTAAAAGCAGTTCCAGACTCTGAGTCGATGGGCACAGCAGCTTGTGCACATATGAAGATATTTTTTTTAAACAACAAAAAAAATCACTTTATATGTACTCTGTACTTTTCATCTAAACTGGGAACAATGACTGAACCCAGTAATATGAAGAAAAAAAAAAAAGTCTTTAAAATGTTATGACTCGGGCAGTATGTCAAAGCCAGAGTCAAATAGTGTACACACTATATCAAAACGGCTTTTGAATGCAACCTACATAATAACAATAATAATGCAGAAATCACTTAAACTTGGTTAATATGATCAATTCACACCACATTTGTGTAAAGAACTACATGCTAAATAAAATGTTTTCTTCATTTGATTTTCCCTATGGAAAAGCAGGCTAAGACTGCCACTGGTGACCAAAAAAAAAAAAAAAAAAGGCACAAACAAGACACTTGCTCAGACGCATTGTGCTGTGGCGGTTATGTGGTCATTGTGAATTTGAGTCCAACTTTCTGTCCTCTCTACAAGAGTCCAAAACTAAAATAAGCTCAAAATACTATGGCAGCCTCTGCAGTCAGTATCTACTACTCAACAACAAGTCTCAGTGGCTGGAGAAGAAACTCCAGAGAAGAAAAAGAAAATGAATAACTATTAATAATAAAAAGTATGTATGCATGTATGTATGTTACTGTATGTATGTGCAGGGCTCGCAAAATCGCTAGCCCGACATCCCGGGGCTATTGCGTTTTCCAGTCGGGCTACCAAAATGTATCACCACTCTGCCCGATGGGCTATGTTAAAGGCAGATCTCCCGCAGGCCCTTAAAAACTCCTAAAGTGAGTTGTATCAAACTTAAGGCCATAAAAAGTTTTAAATATGTTAAATGGTATAAGAAATGTCTTAATTATAATTTCAAGAGGTCTTACAGTTGGGGATGGAAAGACAAGAGTCGCGAGACGGCTGGATTAAGGCAATGATGTCATTGAATAAATATGAGCGCTGCACATTTCAAGTCAAAATGCAGGGCGCATGTCTTTATTTGAATGTATCTGAAGGGAACCGACTGTCCTCAGAAACGTGTCGTTGGCATTTTAATTTCATTTTACCTATAATTCCTGATAAAGCAGCGTTTATGAGCGTGGAGCTGCTTTGTGTACAGCCGTTACCGAGGAAACCGCAATATTTAAGCGCTCCTAAATTGAATCCTAAAAATATGAATTTGCATTTCCAATAAGCCTTTCTTTGTGATTATGGTCAGATCAATGCAAATATCAACTCATGTTTTAACGCAGCAAACCCATAGAGTTGTAAATGAGAAAGAAGTTAATGTGCCTTCTAAAAATCTGAACAATTAATACACTTTGTTTTTGTGAAAACCTGTATCTGAACTGTTAATCATGTAATTTTATGGCTCAGTACTGTATGTTGCCACAGACATTGTCCAACCCCACTCATACTGTGTTCATTTGACTTGTGCAGCTCTTAAAATGGGTCATAAATGGCCTTAAACTTATTTTTTAAAATTCTGTAGATACCCTGTAAATAGTGAAATAAAATTCCTTCCTTCATATTTGTTGATATTTGTGTATTGAAAATATTTTTGATTTCATTAAAGATTAATCTTGCAGCGGCATTTTGGATTAATTGTAGAGGTTTGATAGAAGTGAAACCTGCCAAGAGAACATTGCAATAGTCCAGCCTGTCTAGAACAAGAGCTTGAACGAGGAGTTGTGTTGCATGTTCTGAAAGAAAGGGCCTGATCTTCCTAATGTTGTATAAAGCAAATCTGCATTTAAATTCCTATCTGATTTTCTATATTTAAAAAAAGGTCTTTTTTATTTGGGCTAGTTAAATAAATTTTCAGGCTACCAAAACCAAATCAATTTTGCGAGCCCTGATCTATGTGTGTATGTATGCATGTATGTATGTATGTATTTTTCATTTTATTTTATTTTATTTTTTAAAGCCCAGTGACAAATAGACCAAAAACGCCCGTTGTGCTAAAGTACAAAAATATCCATAAAATATTACCAGTAATATTTACCTAAACATAAGAATTCAACCATAATCAAACTAAAACACCATCTAGCATCAAACCTATTGCAATAAAGAGAACAGGTGATTGAGGGACCCTCTTTGCTGACTAAAGTGGTGCAATTTCCTGCTGGAGCAGCATAAAGGTGAAACCAAAGCACCACTTAACCTTTTGCCTAATGGTAGCCAGACATGCAGCAATCACTCCTTTAAAATGCCTCATGTTTATTTCAAACACGGATTATTATTAGAAATCATTTATACACAAAACTCTAACTTCAACAGAGTGAAATCAAACAAACTGTTGGTAGAACCAATTATCAGTTTTATAAAATGTTCTATGTGCAACACAATGTCACAGTCACTGCCACAGAGACAGAGATCCTCAGGGCCATGATGACCACAAATCCAAATTTCTCCTACAGCACTGTGACTATAATCCTCACCACTCCATTCAATTATTTTATGCTAATCCCATCCCCTTCATCAAAGACCTGTGTTTTATTGTGTGTGAGACAGAGACAGATTGAAAGGAGGAGCCATGTTAAAAGAAGTGTTTATGTGTTTATTTGTTTTAGCAAGAACTCAGATCCTCCTCTATCCTTCTGCTATCCGACTGAAGCTGCAGCTCTGAACTCTGGACCGAGTACAATCATCATAATCCCTACTGTCCACATAGTGACATTTCTATCAAACAGACAAACAAACAAACAGACAGACAAACAAATGCATAAATACAGTTCCCTTTTCTCTGACAGCATCTTTCATTGCTATGGAAGGTATTTTAACCATATGTATTTGGGTCAACGATATGACACTCATGCAAGAACACACTAAAAATGCTATTTATACTGACATTGACTTGAATCTCATTTGTGATGAGCATGTTTTCAATTTCTGAATAAAAAAATAGTGAGGTCAAGAACGTCTAGTGCATGAGAATATGTTTGTCGGTCTTGTTTTAGACTGGTTATTCTTTATTTGGCTATTCGTTCATACTGGTATGTCAAGATATGTCAGTGTGGTGTAACCAACTTAATGGAAGCATTTTTCCTTCATGTAACATGAAAATATATCGAAAAAGGTAAAGTTTAGTACAAATGGACTAACCCCAAAACAATGTGATGAATTCGTATCACAAACGTCATAATCTTGAAAATGTTTGAAAACCTATTTGAATGTAATGATTAAGATGTGCACACTCTATTTTTTCAAGGTAAATGTTACATTTTTCATGATGGTTACACCACTTGACATTTTAGTCATTAAATCAAAACTTTTGATAAATGTTATAAAAGTAAAAAAAAAAAAAAAATGAAACCAACATAAATACAAATGACATTTCTAAGAGGCTGGCACTTGCTAGCTTTTAAAAAGATTTATCCTTTTCATTATCTTAGACATCCTTATTTGCCATTTACCCACTTATCTATCATCTGCTAGGGTTTAGTAAATGCAAATAAAAATAATCAGTTTTTCTCAGGGCTGGTCACATGTTTTTGAGAATCAACATTCTGTCTACTTTAATGTTCACTCATCAGGGTGCTACTGTAGCCACTAGCCAATTATAGTAGCACTGATGGCCAACCTACAGTATGGTGAATTATAACCTTGGACTCAGTATCCCTACCAAAAACACCTATATTTCAAAACACAAATTATAGCATGTTATATTTAGTAAGCTGTCAAGTGCATGCTATATTTCATGAAGGATCTCTTGATATTGATTTTACACAGCCTGATCATGGTTTAAGGATGTCAGACACAGGCATTTTTCACCCGTTGAGTATGTCAGTGATCCATCAAGCGTGCATGAACAATTTTCGTGTATAAATAATTTTCACATTCTCAGTGTGGAAATATGGTCCCACTGTATCACAAACATCTCCGCTCTGTGTTGGTTATCATAATCACATTGGTTACCTGAAATGATCTTCTTTCTAAAATTAAAAATTACTACAAAAAAATAAAAAAAATTAAAGAATATACAAATACACATTTATTTTACATTGTTATTTTTTAAATAAAACACAACGGTCTGGTTTGAGCTTTCTATGCCTCAGCATGTCGGTTTTGTACCTTTTGTTTTATTTATTTTTATTATTTTTTTTCTGCCTCTTCCTGGTTCACAGATTAATTTTGTTTTTATAGTTCTGTCATTGTTGCCAAAGACAGATGGTGGATGATTTTAGCTATTTATGAAATTGTGTTTACCGCTTCTTGTTTTGTCTACTAAAACTTTTCAACAGTTACTGCATGGCCCTGTTCTTTCTAAGAAACAGTCAATAGGTCAATTTCTTTCCTGAAATACAATTTACTTTCCCTCTGTTCTTCAGTCAGCAATTGTTCCTGTTGTCAATTTGAGACTCTCTCTCCCGTGCAAACAGCTTTTCATGCACAACAAAAAGCAACGTGAAAGCAATACTGACAAACTACACTTTGACTGGCTGCCCTCTTCACATATATTCAGATTAGAAGACATGAGCTGGTGTCCCCACTTTGGAAATTGCTACATTGCCTGGAAATATGACAAGAGGTAGCGGTTCAAGAAGCGTATCATGCTTTTACAAAAAAGTGAAAAATCACAGTTTGGCTTTGACATATTATGATATTCAAAACCTAAGGTGCACTTTTGCGTGAAGGTGATACAACAGAGGTTAAGTCGCATTTTTACAAATTTTTCACCACAAACAGATGCTGATAGATGGAGTAGTTCTGTTTGATTCACTTTTTATGTCTAGGTTTTTATTCCAACAGCGTCTGTCTGCTGAGTCTCATTTACTCACTTAATGTGTCTCATTTCATCATTTAACTGGTTATTACGGACTGGTATTGAGCATATAAATGTAATGGAGATAGTATCAATTACTTGCATTCTGACATTATTATTAATGATAATTATATTAAAAATAAAATCTGAAATACGTGAGACTCCCCACTGCACCATCTGAGCTCGAACGGATTGAAATGCACATCCGAACGCTCATTTTCATCAATAGTTAATTATAAGAAATAGATATTTCACTACGTTAAGAGGCCTACGTGGCCTTCAATAGGTTCGTAATAAAGCCCACATACACAAATGTGGCATAAACACACAGGCACACACTTCGCTTCCAGGTTCAGTGAGATTAAACAGGAGAGAGGCACATTTCAGCAGAATCCTGGGAGGAAGCGATATATTACTTCTCTCTGCTTCCTCAATATGAGACAATAAAAGCCTGGTGTGCTCTGCAGTTTCCAGTGCTTATTTCAACCCCGAGGGACTCTGGTTCCAGCCCCAGACTCTGGCTAAGATGAAGTACAAAACGAACAGCACTCTCAAAGACATATTGTTATACGAAAGTCTGAAACTCTTGAAGCAGCTTATATTACGTAGATGTTCAGATGGGGAGAAATATATAAGATTTATTACTATCAAGAATCAATCAATTGAAATTGCCACCTCTCTACTCTCTCTCATATATAAGTGCCTTAGCGTGTTGCTGCAACTTTCCAGACTAGGGAAGGTTGAGCTTGTATTTTCTTCTTCGCTTGCATTTATTAAGGCTTGACTATGCTGATCTCTGCATGCAGTGAATTGTGCTATTTCAATTCTACAGGATTCTTTACCTTAAATAATACATGAATTACATTACATAAGATATGTTCTTCTCAGTATTTAGAAAATGCTGCATTACATAGTTAGCTACAGTCTTCAATTGAGTGGAATAATAATAATACAGTTCACTCACTGACCAACAGGGGTCAACACAAGACCCACAGCACAGAGCAACTTTTATAAACTGCCAAAACTGCTTCTGCTCCTCAGCAAGCCATCATTACACAATAATAAATATTTCAAACAGTAGTATGCTTCATGGTCACATGACCCTCTCACATGTGAAGGGCATCCAGTTACTTTTGACAGTCCATTCATCACACAGGAAATGTAAGGTCAGCTTTAATCACAGGTAAGATTGTCTATTCAAACTTTAGTCTAGCTGTGATTAACAAGGTTTTTTTTTTTTCAATTTAAATGTGTGATTCTGAAAAAAACAAGACTGTTACAGTTGTTCTCATTTCATAATTCTTGAATTTCATGCTACTTAAGATATCTGTGAGGTGATATGAATTTTTTTAAAAGTTCTGATACATATCTTAGACTTCTAATAGAGTTCACTTTGAATACTATGCTAAATCTTAGACCACATTAAAGGGGAAACTTTAGCAAAATTTACATGATGACACACATTCAAAATGATAATCTGAAAGTGCCACAAAAAAAAAAAAAAATCCTCATCAAATTTCAAGAGGCTCAAAGAGTCTCTCTCCCTCTCTTTCTTTCTCTCCCGAAACTCTACAGTCATTTTCGGCCCACACATGAAAACCACAGAGTCTGGTTTCATTGCCCCCAGAGCTCCAAACCTGAGACGCTTTGGACCCTGCAGAGCGCATTAAGTCTGTCACCATGACAGCTTTAGTCAAACCACAAAATTAAAGAGAGTGTTATATCTCCTGATACTCTGGCATCCGAGACGAGATGGAACTCTCAGAGACCATCTTGCAAGGCTTTTTTGCCAGTTTGTAAGGGGGGACCAAATGCAAGAACAGTACCGACTGAAAGCAATACAGTGAAAGTGATTTGGTCCATGCTGCTGGCAGTGTGTCTAATATGACACTCATTTAGCTAATAGCAAGGCCCTATCACAAATTACGTTATTATGTCAGCCTGTTTCTCTGTCCCTCGCCACGCGGAGCCGCAAACTGATATACGTGGCAATCTCCAGGCAATATGCTGCCGCATGTTGGCCGTCAAATCCCCCTCTGTGTATGATTATTCACCAGCCTCGAACAGGTGCAGCCACGCTCTGGCAAATATCAAGTGAGAAAGAGAGACTCGTGTTCCGCTGCCCTACCCCACGGCCCCTCCCTCGCTTTGCAGGCAGCCTGTCCAATGTAATAGAATCTGCTGACAGCAAATTGCTCACCTGCACATTTGAGGGGAAAAAGCACAGTTTCAAAATGTCCCCCATATGGCACAGACAGGTGTCGGTAAGTGGTCGACACTTGCACGAATGCTGGTGCAGATGCCACGAGGGAAAGTTTCTCTGGTTGAAGTTAAGAAGAGAAAAC
The DNA here is from genome assembly GCF_001515605.1 of Sinocyclocheilus anshuiensis. Taxonomy (NCBI): domain Eukaryota; kingdom Metazoa; phylum Chordata; class Actinopteri; order Cypriniformes; family Cyprinidae; genus Sinocyclocheilus; species Sinocyclocheilus anshuiensis. The sequence goes on from NW_015558646.1 coordinate 2,922,081, forward strand.
GTTCAGAGCAATCTGATGTTTTTATGACTATACACATTTAAAATGAATAAAAAAAAATTCTGCTACACACTTTCTGTATGGTACAAAAATGCCACAGAACATTTCTACCATTACTGGCAACGGGGGAAAGAATGATAGTTAAGTTCATTGAACATGTATTGCCCTTTTGTGACAAGTTACATGCTGTCACACTTTATGGGGTAAGTTGTCACAATCGGAACTAGACATCAACCAGCCTATTAAAATCTTTTCAGCCAAATTTAAAACAATTATCAAATGTAAGACTGTTACTGAAACTGTGAAATGTAAAGATAACTTTAACCTTTAATTAAAAAAAAAACATTGTTTTGACGAATAAATATTGTAATATGTAAATATTGTACACAGTATTTGACAACTTGTCCCGCCCTGGCATTTCTGTAATACTGGAAACCACAACAACAGCCTACTACTACTAATAATAATAATAATAATGATAATAAATAATAATTTTATAAATAGATGTCTCAAAAACCAAAAATAAGTATTTGTGCATTTGGACAGCTGGCTCAAAAGTCAAAACCGTAGGCCTATAGTTACTGATTATATCCTAGAACGACTGAAACTGGAAAGAAAGCAATCTAACAAAATAAAATAAACAACACACAAACGCGAAAATGGGGCATGCCATAACATAACACAAACACAAAATAAAGCCAATCACAGCCGTTCTCCGTTTGCGCTCTCGCAATTCACTGCATATCGTAAATCTATGAACACATAGCCTACCTTTTCGTGTCGCTTACTTCAGCGATGTTTGTAATCCGATTCTAAATTTACACAATCGGTGTCCGCTCGTCCATATTTGGTCATTAATATACATAAGAATCGATACTTCAGTCCAATGAGTTTTCGGTGTGGGCGGGGCCACCTGGCACGATGCGCTACGTATGCGCTTGCAGGAGGAGGAGAAAGCATCCTTTGTCGCTTTATCGCGTTTTTAATTTGCACTTTCATAGACCATTTAGAAATTAATTAGGCCTACTTTTGGGATAAGACTCTGAAAATTCATAAAATCAAGTATTTAAATTGAGGAAAACTATTTATTTATTTATTTAGCATTGTGGCATTGATGTTTGATACTGCAATTAATACAGCGTACATTAGAGGCACTGTTGCCTACTACTTTCAATGGAAAGTAGCTAAAGCCTGCTAGTTAAATGTCACTAGATGACATCATATTTGCACGTCTTGGACGTCGCTGGATTTATAAGTAATTTTTATTTATTTATTTATTTAAAAAAAATATAAAAAGTCACTCAAGGGGCCTGAAAATTCACAAAAAGTTGCCATCCCAAGTTTATGCCACTGATTAAAGGTTAAAAACATTCTGTAGATTCAAAAAACCAGGACGTTTGCTTCAGAGGATCTACAATTTCTGTCGACTTCAGTTTCAACTCTCATCAAACACACCTGGGCCCGTATTCACAAAACATCTTAAGGCTAAAAGTAGATCATAACTTGCAGCTTTAGGAGAAAATCGTAAAAATAATGGGCGTGTCAGTCCTAAATTTAGGACTCCTAAATGTTTGTTCTAAGAGTATTTCACGAAGCGTTTTGGCGCTAAATGTAGCTCCTAAATCTATGATACGTTAGGAGTAGTGAAGAGGACTCCTAATTCACTAAGACCAAATCTGAACTATCCTAAAATGGCTGTTGCCAGCAATCTGCCTCAGAATATAAACATTTTAGAAACATTTGACGATCATGAGCTTTTAAAAAGGTATCGGCTTTGGTTTGGAGGTTATCCCAACTCCACATTTTTTATTATATCCTATAGCCTAGCTGTTCTCACGTCCAGTTTGGCTTTTATGTTTGCATGTCTTACTATCAGCCATGATTATTATACTCTGCTAAATAAAAGGCTGTATATGCATATGACCAAAATTTTATTAGTCGCTTAGTCGTAGAAAAAATAAAATTCCACATGCAGTGGCGAAATCACGCAATCTGTGACGGACAAACCGTTAACGGCTGGTCTATGTGGTAATATAGTACATCGGGCAGGACATCCATATGCTCTCCTAACATTCATCGACCTCAAATATGGCTTATCATCTGAAATATGTATGTAGTAGCAACTTTTCATGGCAGCTCAATCTAATGTTAGCCTAGAAAAAAGTAAGCAGTTCACGTGTTTGTGCGGAGTGTGGAAGCTGAACAGTAGCGCGCTTGGGCTACTGCATGACAGATGGAGGCGCCGGTGCGATCATTTGCTCTTAAAATACTTCGTCATTTTTGGTCATATAGATAAGAGTAATGCATCTTTTGTATCTTTTGTATAAAGACTCTACGTTTATTCGTGTGCACTCAAAATAACATCGAAACATTGCGCTTTTGTTAAATAATGAAAGCAAACATGATGCGCTTTCTGCCGTCTCGGTCTCGGTGAACTTGAGCACATCACTTCGAAACTCCGTGTATGCTTGCCTTATTACAGACATGAAAACTATATCTATAGAGAGTGAAACTTTTAAATGAAAAAAAAAAAAATCAAATAGAAAACAAATATTCTCAGATTATGTAATCCGTACTAAACATGCATACAGGCGCATACTGCGGAGATGTCGAGTCAGTGTCGCCAACTTCATCTCTTAAACCGAAAACAGAAAGCACTAGTGTAACAGTAAATTATTAAAACGTTAATGCAGTGTACTTGCTGTTTTTCCCTAACACATTCATAATTATTATATTTACCGGTGCGCTGTGGCAAGCCTTTTTTGCGTGCGCTTGAGCGCTTATTTAGGCTATGTAGGGAATTAAAGGCTCATTATTATGATTTATATGGTTTATTAATAAAAGTGCTACTAATAGTTGACTAATGCTTAAAAATGAACGACTACTAGTCGACCAGAAAAATCTTTAGTCGAGGGCAGCCCTAATGCATATTGACTAATTGTTTACGAGAAGCATATAGGCCTATAAGAGGCTGACAATTAGCTGAATATATAGCCTACTTGTTTAATTAGTGACACTTAACCTACATTTTAAAATCTTTATTTGAATGTGGCACTTAGCATTTTTATTTTAAAACCTTTATTTGAATATGGCAAATCTCTGACAGAGACTATCAGCCAATCACTGTGTGCATAGTTAGAAAGTATGCTGACATCATCCATAGCAACAAGGTCAACCCCGCCCTTACTCTTAGCTTAAGACTTCTGTCTATTCCTTATTAAAAGTTTGTCTCAGCAGCTTTGTAAATAGGTTTTATGAGAAAACTCTTAGCTAAAAACTTTTACTGCTATTTAGGAGAACTCTTAGTGGTAAGATAAAATGTTTTGTGAATACGGGCCCTGAACCGACTAATCAAGGTCTTATAGTTCACTTGAAAATTAAGGCAGGTGTGCCAGAGCAGGGATGGAACTGAACTCTGCAGAATGGTGGATTTCCAGGAGCATGATTGAGGAGTCCTGTTCCGGAGTATATCATGAGAGTAACGTAGCCCACACCGTTTTTTAATGATCAGTCCATTCTGTGCAATCTTCCTTAAATTGAACTCTCCACTTGATTGACTCTAGTGTCATTTTACATTAATTTCCATAGCAATTAAGATAGTGAGCGCAAACAGTGCTTAGCCATAAGCTCTTGCAGTCTAAATAAATAAAAACATCAGTCATTTGATGGTAGGACGGACTGACTTAGAGATAACTCTCTCAGGAAGCACATCAAGGGTATGTATACATCTCCCGCATCTTCACTGTGGAGGATGCACTGCTACACTCCTAATTACATACTCCTCCATCCAACCTTAATTAGCTGTGCTTTGCACTGAACCCCAATCAATCAGTCACGTTTTATTAAAGTTTGGCAGGGTTTGGAACAGGCCTCATCATGGAAACGATAATTAAACTGCACAGAGACAACCAAACTTCCAATAAAACTGTTTGATGGACGCTGATGTGAGTCAAACCCTCATTTTTGGTAAATAAATATTAATGAATAAAAACTGCTAATGGGCCTGTGTGAATTTGCAGTCTGCAGTTTGACCATTAATATATTTTAACACTGGTGACAGGGTGGAAAATTACTATTTTGATGCTTTTAATTGCATTTTTTTTTACATATATAAATATACATTTATTTTTAAAACACATTTCAAAAAGTTGGTATGCGCTCTACATATTTCGATTCAAGAAAAACTACATTCACATGTAAAATTTGAAGAAAAAACTTTGTTGTCTATAACACGTGTGAACATATAACACATTTTAATAAAAATCAGCAACATACTTTAGTTTACAATGTAAACTAAAGTATGTTAGCATATTAGAATACATTTTGAAATACTTTTTTAAGTTATGAAGGTTGGCATGAAGGTTGAAATGAAATCAAAAATATGTATAACAAAACTATTTAATTGAGCTTTACAGTTAATATATAACATAACATAAAACATAACATAACATAACATATATTAAGCCTATATTTAAAATATATTTTGACCAGGGATTGTTTGCTTGCTTATTTTATTTTTTTTATTTAGCCATATGGGATGAAACACAAGTCTTGCACCTCGCACCTTTCTGGAAATGATTAAGTCAATTAATGGTAGTCAGTCAACTTTTGTGTAAATGAGAAAAATAGAAGAGGAGCTAACCCATGACCTTGGCGTTGCTAGCACCATGCTCTACAGTTTTAGCTACAGGAAGGTGTGAGCTATATTGCAAAATAAGGTGCAAAATAACACACTGTAGAAAAACAAAACTCACCCTAGTTATGAAAAGAATGTACTCTTTTAATAAAAACTTTGAAAATTATTATTATTCTTTCCTTACATTTACAAAGGCAAGATAAAATCATTGCAGATGACATTGGATGTTTTCATCTTCCATTTTGTGCTAGAATTTTAGTTAATTATCACAAATGATATTATAAACAGATCGTTTGAAAATAATATTTTCGTCACTAATGACATATTGAAGGATGTTAGTTACAGCCGTGATGGACTTGTTCGAGTCCATTATGTCAGATGATGTCTGAATATAGGTAGATGAGTATGAAAGCTAGGCCAGGGTTGTAGGGGAAGGTCACCCCATAAAAGGAAGAGTGCAGACTTTAAATCACATCCCACATTGTTGGCTGTCTTTTATCCGACATCCTTGGAGGTCATCATGCGAATGCGGAAGGCTATCTCATAACTAATGAATATCCATTCCAGTGTCCTCTCCCTGACGAAGCACCTCCTCACAGCTGGCTCTGAATGGAAGGTCAAGCAGCATATCACTGAAGATAAGACTGTGCGATCACAGGTGGAAAACAGATAAAGAGAGAGTGGAGGATGGAAAGGAATAAGAGAGAAAGATAGCCAGGTTTGTGCCACTAATAAGCCTAGGTAACGCTTTGATTTGATATGGGTCAGGGTCACATTGGACTCCTTTTAAGATGAAATAAAGATGGTAGAACTATTCATTTAAAAGGAAAAGAGAGAATCACAGAGGTCTGATCACTCTCATCTGCAGTCTAGCTCAAACCAGAGTCGGAAAAATGAAATGCTCTCTGACTTCTGAACTAATAGTCACCTGTGGATTCTTGGCCCAAATGAGAAATAGTATGCTTACGGTTGCCTCTGAATTGGCTACATGGTAAAATCCTTGCATTACTGAATTAACAGCGGGATGTGCGATATTGTGTCTCCAGAAGGCAATTTAGCCCAATCCTGACCGCAATCAACCACAGCATTTTTATTCTTCATACAAGTCATTCTGCGCTTTTTCAAAAAGGATACGATGTAATAATGACTGGGGACATTCCAGTTGCCAGAGAGGTGAAAGGAATATATCCATTTAAGCATAAAATATGCTGCTGCCACATGCTGTAATTTTACCAACCTCCCTTATGTTGTACTGAGTGCAAGCTTGGTTGCTAATTGTTTCCTGTTAATGAACGTGCAGGTTAGAGTGGCAAGTCTGAGCAAGTCGGCAAACAACTGGTAGTGTGACTAATTTTTCCAAGCAGCAAAATATAAACCCTTGGGAGAAGGAGGATAAAATACATGTGAAAAAGTTTCATTTTAGTAGCTTTTTTTAATTAAATTTTTTTTTTTGTCTGTAACCCTGAACTTAATTAAAGTCCCTTCTAAAGCCCATGCACCACTCAAAACACTGTCTCTTTCATCCTTATGTCTGTAAACACCTTGACAGTCTATTTCCCATTGCACAACAACGGAGAGACAAATCGCATTACTCACACTTTGCTTTGCCAGAGACTCCCACTGTCAGGTTGAGGCTAATGGAACTCGATTTGCAGGGGTCTGGCAAAAGCCACAGAATGACAGCCAACAGAGGGTCAAGATTGAGATGGAATGAGCATGTTTGTAAGAAAGAGATCAGAGGAGGATGTTGTTTGGGGAGGTGGATGGTAGGAGTTTTTTTTAATGCTCCAGTCCTGAGTGGATGATGGCAGGCAGCGAGTCTGTCTTTAGCTCTCTGCCTGTGGAGTGATTGATTTGAAAAGAACTACAGAAGCGCCATGGGGGCAGCTCCCCCTGCCCTCGCCCACATGACATGCACCGTTTCCCCTCTGCAGTCAGCCGGGCTGCCCCCTCCGGCCGACAGTGATGGAGAGGAAGGGCTGGTGCGAGGAGCAGGGGGATGATGGCGGGGCATTACAGCGCTGCCCCTCAGGACAGACCTCCCTCCACCCTCCATCACAGCAAGCTTTCTCTTCACCTCATCATCCCATCTATGCTCATCCGTCCATCTGTCTTATCATCCAAGGCTTTACGGAGTGATGTGCTTGTAATTATGAGGTGGAAGTGAGAGGTGGACGCTCTCTCTCTCTGTCAAATCACCATCATTATCGTCATCATTAAGATGATTTACCATCATTATAGTGTTTTTAAATAACACTTAGTTCCAGTCTTCTAATTTGATTGGGCAAGAGGAGGTACAAAAGTGATGATATATCATAGGCCTATAACCAGGGCCTAAAACTAACTTTTTGCCACACCTGCCAATAGCCGGTGACATGATCAAATTTACCGGCTAACATTTTTTTTTACCGGCCATGAAACTCTTTTAGCAAAAACTGGCAGTTATTACTACTACAATGACTAAATATATTTACAATATTTTTAATTTGTCCTGCTGGTGCATTTTCCCTCAATTTTACCTATTAATTATAGCCATTCACTCGTCAAAACCACGCATTTTGACATAATTGTGTGTGTTTTCGTCCGTTGAAGCTCTACTGGTGAGCTGTCTGAAGCGGCTCAGGGTATGTGTGCAGCCGAACGCGCAGCCTTTCAAACTATACTTCACTGCACTGTTTAGGCAGCATAACCCCAGGTGTCGCCGCATTCTCGGGTTATGAAGAATAAAGAAGGGAAAAGTTAATCTTCCGAAATGAAGCAGCAATATCTTCTTAGGTAAAAGTTATTAGAACCGTGTCTAGGGGCAAGCTGGCCATCACACTGCTCTGACCTTATCAGTCCGTTTGTATCCTATTATTCGATTCCAGCTCCTGTTGCTTATGACAGAACAGCTAATCACGATAATCTTGTCTTCGGTAAATATTATTTTATTCGCTTATGTCAGAAACAGCGAATCTCTTTAAAAACTGGCTGTTGTTTTCACTTCATTGCATTGTTATAATTCGTAAAAGTTGTACCCGCCAACTGTCGACTGACACTCGCCAACGCCGATTTTTACTCGCATTTGGCGCTTGGCGAGTGTTACTTTTAGGCCCTGCCTATAACACAACTTTTAAGAATTTTGGTATCATTAAGTGTGTTGTGTTTGCAGAATTTAACGCAGCCTGCCAGTGCACTGCTTGAAAAAACATTGATTTCGCAACAGCCGATCCTGCTTTGGCTTCTGTTTACAATACGTTCTTTGGCAGAGCAAGTCTAAATTGTGTAATAATATAAAATATTTATTTTATTTATTTTAAAATAGTTGGTAATACAAAATAAAATGATAAAATCCCATATCAAAAGTCAAAATTATGAGATTATAAATCATTATTTGAAAAAAGTCAAATTTCCCAATCCACAACAAACCTTTTGTCATATGACTTATCCCAACTTCAACATTTTTGTCATGATTTCTACTTTTTTTCCCTACAAGTTATAATTATGGCGTTTTAATCTTATAATTATCTAAACTTTTTGTTTCAGAAATTTGACTTATCTTGTAATTATGACTTAGTATTCACTATTTCTGTTATCTTATAATTCTGACTTTTTATAGCAGAAATGGTTTTCCATTTATTAAAGTCAAACATTTATGTTATAACTATGACTTTTTAGCTCATAATAATAAAAAAAACTCTTTTTAATTTTTAATTGTGATTTCTACTTATATCATAATTTTGAATTTTATGAATTATCACAGAATCCTTTTTTTTTCCTTGTGGTGGAAATGGACTTTAATAAAAGCAAAATAAAAAAAAATAAAAGATAAGATAGAAAAAAAATTATATAAAAGAACATAAACATTCTATAAATGTATATGCATATATAAAAATGGCAGTCTTGTGGCAATAGCTGCAAAGTGTGCAGCGGGCTTTAGAGAATACATCAGCTACACTGAGAATGCCCAAACAAATCTTCAAATGCTCATGTTCTCCAGCTATGTGTGGGATTCCTTCCATCAGCAAAGGGAACCTTGGAATGGCTGGAGACTGTAAGCGCTGTTCCTAATCATCATACAGAGATGTGCACCAGTAGGCTAATCTCATTTTAACATTACATACATCGCCTGCGGTTATGTGCCTTCCTCATGCTGCAAACCACAAGTGAGAGAGGTGGAGTCAGCCTTAATGGAGAGATAGGGAAAGCAAGAAAGGGGGGAAATAAATAGATGGTTTAGTCCTATAATATACACAAGCGTTGAGTGATTAGCATTTATGCACATACCTCTCAAGTCAGCAACTGACCTTCTGTCAGAGTCATTATGGTCACACACTGAGAAGCGCAATAATGCGCGAACAGGTTGTCCTTTCAAAGAATATTCATAGCTTGGCATTTTCTTAGGAGGAAAACAAGGTATATCTGGAAACTCCACACAGAAGTTCCCCAGTGTCTAGGTCATGAATTAAACGTATTACTTATTCCAATGTGCCAGCAGATATATAAATAGATCTTCATATTTATCCTCCCTGTGACGCTCTCCCTCATTCAGGGACTGTGCTGTTTTTAATGTTTTTCGTTCCTTTACATTTTCTCAGTATCTCAGTTTTTCTCTCTATCATCACATATTCGGCTGCCTTCAGACTGTCTGTCTGGCAGCAGGTGAGAGCTTATTTCAGAACCCCGTCATTAGACATTTCATTTGCCTGCACGGAAGAGCCAATATTTACAGTTGGCGAGGGCAGCCACTGTGCTGTGGAGTAAAACCTCTGCTCTATCGGCCTAGAGGCTGATAACACTGACCCTCAGTCAAGCACTGCCCTATGGGAGCCACTCAGGGGCTCAGTAAATCCGCCTCATGCACACAGCAGCCGTGGAAGGAAATAAAGAACTCTTCAATAAATAACCCTTGACAAAAAGTGCAGCAGAGTTTGAACTGCTGTGATTTTTTTACTGAATGTATCTTAGTTTTGTTGATGTAGTTCTCATTAATTTCAGTGTGACGCTGGCATTTTTGAAAACACTATTACATTTCTTTCGGTTTAAAAATAATAGTTTTTATAGTATGGTGGATTTTAGAGTTTGCCATTGTAGATTGGTTACACTCTAACAAGTGAAAATAGTTATTCTAAAAATAGTATATTCTGTCATAATTTATGACTTTCTAGCAAACATAGACCACAAAAGTGTCTGCATCATGGAAATCAAACCTGTGGTGACGTTAATGTACCATATTCGAATATACACAAATGTTCAACGGTTTAGCGACAGTAAAGAAATACTTTTGATTATTATTTGGTCACACTTTATTTTAAGGTCCAATTCTTGCTATTAACAAACCATTAACTATCACTTTTGCCTCATTAATCTACTACACTCTAAAAACTGCTGGGTTAAAAACAACCCAATTTGGTTCTTGGTTCAGTGCTGGGTTCTTTTAACCCAACAAGTTGGGTTATATGTTTGACCCAGCATGCTGGGTTGCTTTTTTATGGTTTAAAATTACTACACTGCTAGGCTAAAATGAACCCAAATCGAGCTAGACATTAAACCTACAAATCTTGTTCATTTTAAAATCACTTTTACACACACAGAATGACTATCAAAAGGTAAATATTTATTTAAAACAAGAGAAAACAGTCAAAAGTAGCATGCATGTAAGAAGAAATGCAGAAAAGTATGGCATTAACAGCTACAGAGTTTATAAATGAAATCCCAGTCACCACGTGTTCTTCATCAGTGGCCTAAAAAGAGAAAAACATTTGTAAAAAGAAAACATTTAATTAAAATCTATCCATTTTCAGAGAGAGGTGCATCCACACCAGTAAGGATAGGTAAATAGTCTGTTTTATAATTTCAACCACTTTGTGTGGTTGTTTAATGTCTCTGTCTACCATAGCGCTCTAGAATGCTATAATGGCAGCACTAGTGTGAGGGCATGTAATATTGTTTAAATACATATATTGCTTTCAGAAAGCTACTTCTTTATGGAAACATTAAAACAGACATGACATTCACATACCTCACAAATTTTCATGGACGTGGAGGGCTGCTCTTTAAAGGGTTATTTAGTCTCCCCCGTGTTTTTCCAAATTTTTGGAACACAAATAATATATATTTAATATTCTCTTAATTTTTGTCCTCCATTGCAAGTCTGGGAGACCAGTATTTTCTTCTGAACAGACATGTTCGCTATGATATAATTTAAGATTTATTCATATATAAATATTGGCATGGATTACTTCTACTATAACTGTATTTTTGAAGCTTGAAAATACGCTCAATTGATTAACAAAAAATTATGAGAGAAAATTAAAAATATCTTCATTTGTGTTCTAAAGATAGACAAAAGTCTTATAGGTTTGGAATGACATGAGGGCAAGTAAATGATTTTTTTGTGTGAACTATTCCTTTAAGAAAGGAAGACCAAGAATGATGACTCTCCAAATCAGACAACTCCAAAGTAGGTTTGAGTTCTGCGATGAAAAACACAGACATCAATGGTTTACATAAAATATGAACACGTAATCATACTGTTGTTGCATCAAAATGTGAGGTAAACAGGCAGGAGACAACAGAAACATTTATTTTCTAAAAATAAC
>NW_015558646.1:2933560-2943654 GCF_001515605.1 Sinocyclocheilus anshuiensis
AGGCAGGAGACAACATAAACCTTTATTTTCTAAAAATAACACATCAATCTCATAAGAATAATGCTCAAAGAATAATGCTCTCCATTGTCTCTGGCTTTCAACATCTACAAAAACAAACATTATTTTACTCTTAGTAAAAAAAAAAATTGATAACATGATGGCATTCTGAAGTTTACTTGCCTTAAACCGTCTTTCCCTCTCTTCTGAAGTAACGTTAGCTGAGAAAATTACCTCCTCACACAAGTAGGGTTCTGTGTTGTTAACTCCCGGCGCGGGCACAATGAAGACACAAAGCTCGGTCGTTTCCTTTAGGAAACTACATTCAATTTAACCGCGAAAAATTTGTTTTGTAAATATGTTAATAACCCTTTTTTAACACCTCAAAAAATGTAAATATTGTAAAATCTTATGTAAATATGACATAAGACACCCACTGACGTTATATTAAAAGCATGTCTTCCGTTCAGTAAAAGAGGCCGTTAAGACTATTTCTGAGGCGAAATCCGCGTCCGCGTATTTTTCAATATAAGCTCTTTTCGGAACATTTCCGCCTTCCATGAAATCTCAAAATACTACCGGACTCAAACAATGAATGATGACTTTACATTTTTAATCTTTACTTACCATAAACCGTATTTCACTTGCACTCGCTTCCATCTGAAGACGATGAGAAAATGGCGGCTTCTCGCACTGGTGTCGTCCGATGTTAACGTGACGTGCGTGCTCTCTTTCACGTCTGCGTTCCCAACCCAGCACCGCTGGGTTATAGATCAAGACCAATTGTCAACCCAAATTGGGTTAAAACAACCCAACGTCCTTACCAGCGGTCTCAACCCAGCATTTGGGTTGAAAAAGCAACCAAGTGTTTTTTAGAGTGTAATTTGATGCTTATTAATCGTTATTAAGGTAGTTGTTAAGTTTAGGTATTGGGTAGGATTAGGGATATAGAATATGGTCATGCAGAATATATGCTTTATAAGTAATAATAAACAGCCAAAATGTTATTAATTGGCATGCTAATAAGCAACTAGCTAATAGTGAGAACTGGTCCCTATACTAAAGTGTAATTATTTTAATAACAACGCTGGAGTAACGGCTGCTGAAAATTCAGCTTTGCCATCACAGGACTAAATAATTAAATAGTTGAATATTACTATTAAAATTAATTTCAAAGTACAATTTTGACTGTATTACTGATTAAATGAATGTAGCCCTGGTGAGCATGAGACACATCTTTCAAAAACATGAACAAATTGTATCAACCCCAAACTTTTGAACCATAGTGTCCACAAATGTATATCTGTAAAACTTATTCTCACACACAGATATTGAATGAATGATACACAACTAATATTTTAAAATCCCCTGCTCATAATGCATTTACATTAGAAAAGAACAGCATCAACACTGCTAAATTTCTAATTTTTGGGAACAGGTTTGCAACAAAATAAGGTAATAATGACAATTTGGTGTGAACTATCACTTTAAAATTCTGTTAGCTCTGATTTTCAGTATATAAACAGGGGAAGATCTGTCACTGTAAGCCTGAAGAATTTGAGATTGAGGAGTTCATACAAATCTCTGGGGTTCCAAGAATTCTGCATGGTGCCACTGCACAGTATGGCTGTGGCATACGAGAGACAGTTTGTTAGGGTGAGTGTCTGTGTGTGTGTTTGGACTCTAGGCCCCATTGTGTTTATGTCGATCGATGAAACCCATGCTTGGCAGTGCCACTGGCATGTTAAGAAATCCAATGGGGTTAACAGGGCTTTATTCTCCCAAGGAACAAATGCCACACATTACGAACAAGCTGAAGAACCTTAGGAGAATTTGAACTCTGCCAGGTTTGCTAAGACTGATTAAAGCAAAGCTTTTCGGTGGATGTCTTTGATTTGCTCAGCAAAAATAAAAGACAACATTTTTTTTTTCTCGTGTTTAACATGCGGATATTGATAAGAACATAATGGAACGAATAAGGGCTAAACTCTTCAAAGCCACTGTTTTGCAAATAACACACAAAAAAAGAAAACTCATAAAAAGAGACAGTAAAACTTTAAAATAGACTAGAAGCCAGTGAATGGTTACTGATGACATTTTAGACAGGCACACCAACTGTGTGCCCCCAACCACTCACATCCTAACATATTCTACTTTAAAAAATATTTTACAATTTCAATTTGTCTTTCAACATGTTATTTTTTTTGTTCTCTTTTTTTTTTTTAAAGCCACGTTATTAGCATGTACATAAAACTGTACAAAGAAAACAAGGCATCACAAGCGTTCGATATAAATATAACCAACACTTAGGCTACAAACTTGTACTTCCTGTAATTATCTATTTAAACGGTGGCTGTTCTTTAGTTACTTAGTGTAGAGTTTTTAATATCAAAATCATATGAAGGCAGACGCCCACAAACCGCTAAAGCGCTATCGGCTCATTTCAGAGCCAAAGTCATAGTAATGAAGCCGCTCAGCCACCGCTTCACAAAATAAATTACTGATTTCGTTTTTAATCTTTTTCGAGGGGTAGAATGATGCTGTTTACTATCTACCTCTATTATGCGCAGAGATGCATGGTGAGCCTCATTATGCACGGTGACATTACAACACGATGACATGTTCGTTCATAACTCCTAATACCTGGACAAATGCAGTGGGTGGCTCTGCTCCAAAATGAGTCCATGTGTCAGACAAAGAACTGATTCTTAAGTCACATTGGAATTGATTGATTTCCATGTAATCAAATACATGATTCAGCACAAATGAAATAGAGCTTACAGTAGGATGAAATTGAACATCAGTCATGAACAGGCCCACACGGAATCTGTGCCGGCAAAAAGCTTCATAGATTTCCACAGAACCGGAACACCCATTATTTAAAAAGCCATACACATCCTCCACCCCTCGTGTGTTGGTTTATTAAATATTTGGCTAATTTGATAGTGCTTTCAGCTACCGATTAAGCTCTATTTAACCCATTTTACCATGTTCAAATCCATTACACAGAATGTTTTCCCTCAAAAATGAATGGAAAAAACGCAGATTCCATTTGGGCCTGATCACAAAGCAGACAAAATCATAAAGAAAACCATGATTCTGTGCTTTAGGTACCAAAAAAAGTGATTGTTTACATTATTTGCTCATGTGCTGCAATACACGACATCATCATCATCATCATCATCATCATCAAAAAAAAAAAAAAAGTATATGTATAGAACAAATCACCATTGTCAATTTTGCTTTATTTGCTTTAATAAAAGTGATCATCATCAAAAAAAAAAAAAAGTATATGTATAGAACAAATCACCATTGTCAATTTTGCTTTAAGACTGTAAATAAAAGTGTAAAAGCAGGACAATTTTGTATTGTGGATAATGAAAACTAATAACTAATGGGGTTGTGTGGAATAATGCATAACTTAAAGGGATAGCTCACCCAAAAATGAAAATTTGATGTTTATCTGCTTACCCCCAGGGCATCCAAGATGCAGGTGACTTTGTTTCTTCAGTAGAACACAAACAGAGATTTTTAACTCCAGCCGTTGCAGTCTATCAGTCGTATAATGCATGGCAATATTAACAAAATCTATGAGAGTAAAAAAAACATGCACAGACAAATCCAAATTAAACCCTGCGGCTCGTGAACGGCTGGAGTTAAAAATCTTCGTTTGTGTTCTACTGAAGAGACAAAGTCACCTACATCTTGGATGCCCTGGGGGTAAGCAGATAAACATAAAATTTAAATTTTTGGGTGAACTATCCCTTTAAATCATAAACCTTAAAACTAATGAGAGATAGTGTTTGGTATGAAATAACAGCGGTTTAAAGATCTGAATGTCTTCAATTTTCTTAAACAATAAACTAAATCATAAATACATATTTAAAAAAAATTAAAACAGACTGAATGAGAATACATTTTTAGCCACAGATTCATTCAGACTTCAATAAACACTGGTCTCTTTGATTAAGAAACTACCAAAACTACCAGACAGAATAAAATACATTGCTGTCTGACTAACAAACTAACAGCTACAGCTGCAGGATGATAAAGACATGGACTGTCTTTCCCCTTATATAATGCTTTTCTTGCTTGTTTTTCACCCTACACCCAGTGTATAAGACATGCTATTTATTTTCCATCAGATTCTCTGCACCACTGTCCAATGTTTCACACAGCAAGATCCATTTTATTCAATGAGATGCCACAACACAATTTGGCCGTTAAAAATCCTAGCAAAAATCGAAAATTAACGTATAGTGCTTTAAAATTTCTTGCTTTAAAGGCAGTGAACGGATCCCTCCGTGCATCTACACAGTTACACAGGTGTGCGAAGACGCACACATTCACACACACTCCGAGTGATTTGACCTATCAGTATCTGTGACAGTTGCTCTCCGGGGATAAACTCTAGGTTTTCCCAGTGGGAGCGAGAGACTGTCTACCTGTCATGCAGCGTTTGGGGTTCATGCAGCCTGGGCAGTGTTTGTTTGTCACTGCAGAAAACGCCTTTAAGGTCAGTAGTCACTGGGATGATTAAAAGAACAGGAAGTTAAATGTGTACAATGAAGCGAGAGTGTCAATGTTCTCAAAGCAACACTTAGACCGAATGAGGTCTTTCAGTATCTCCTCCGGTCTGCCCCAAGGCTGCGATAAGCTTGCAACATTTGTCCATAGGGGGCGTTGCAGGGCATGCAAAGACCAAAGACCCTATCAAATTGGAGATACAACTTATTTACTTGGTGATTGAAGTTTGGTTTGCCAGTGTTCAAATAAGGGGTCAGCCGTGAACTAAATTCACACACACATAAGGAAGTATCACACCAAATGTCCGTCACCTGAGACACCAGCCTTTAGCATTGGGTTACTTTTTTTTTTTTTTTAAGGAGACTTTATCAAGTATTAAACCCAAAGCACATAGCTCTGTGAACATTGAATCAACGCCTACAGAGTTAACGGCCAAATCACCCGAGGTGAATAGTCGGTTTTAAGTGGCGACTTAGCTGTGCGATATGGTGTAAATTATAGTGCACTTATTGTGTGTAGCTCGGGCCTCGAATACTCATTATAGCTTTTGCTGACCTGCATCCCAACTGATGCAATCCCTGTTACCATCAGCCTCTATTAATAACGGCCCTAAATTAACTTCCTGTAAACTCTTTCTGAAAGACCTCGCTTTCAGTTGTGGAAATTAGCACTTTCAATGAAAGTGCCCCTTTAGGCGAGCGCCAGTGTGACTTTACGGTAATAGGTTAGCGAGATTTAGACGTTTCTAAGCTCGCTGCAGGAGTCTTATCATGTCATATGTTCAAAGCACATTTTAAACAGAATCTCTGATGTTTTAGAAGAGGGGTATCCAATCCTGCTCCTGGCGATCGACTGTCCTGCAAAGTTCAGCTCCAACTCTAATTAAACACACCTCCCTTTAATTTTCAAGTGGTCCTGAACACCTTAATTAGTTGCTTTAGGTGTGTTTGATTAGGGTTGGAGCTGAACTTTGCAGGACAGTCGATCACCAGGAGCAGGATTTGGCATCCCTGTTTTGGAATATACTGAACTTGTTGAATACAACTTTAATGTGGTCAAACATGAGAGAAATGTTCTGCTGTCACGATTTTTGAAACCGTCTAACTCTTGTGAGCGTTTGTTTTGACAAGGTCAGACTATAATAAAAATCAACAAACGAATCAGAATCAAATAGGAATATAACATTTACATTAAATTATCACAAAGTTCACTTAAAAATTGTCCTTACATTCTTTCATTAAAGTTTACATGGGGATTGTGTACTTCATTTCATATTCACAAAATGGTTTTCTCTTTTTTTCTGATTATTCTCTTCATATCTGTTTGGCTTCCAGAGCCTCTAACAATGTGCAGGGCTGTATAAAACCCAGAGGGTTTTAAAGAAAGTCTCTAGCTGTTTGGTGTCAGCCATTAGGCTTATGGCTGAGGGGATTGGAGATGCACGTCGAGACGCCTGCAAATCGGGGTCTGGTGGTGGGGTAGAATTAGCAGGTGTTTTGACAACGAGGCCTTTTATCCTCTCACAGGCATTGCTGATCACAAATAAATTGGATCAAATGTGGAATCGAACCTAGGTGGACGACAGGTGAATCACAGGTAGATTTCTCTTTTGGAGCCTTGGCTGGAGGGTGTAGTGGCAGGGGCGGAATCGGGCGTCTGACTCAGGGGGATCTCCTCCCTGGGGCAGTCCTTGCTGGAGTCGCCACCTGTAGAATAGGCACTAGTGTAGGGAGGCAAAAAGCGAATGCTGGCCACTTTGTTGCTCCCGCCTCCGCTCCGCTCCTCTCCGTGAGGCTTAGAGCTGCTGTCAGCCATCAGGCGCTCCTGACCCTCCCTCTCCTGATAAGGCACGAAGGTGGAGAGCTTGGGCCCGCTCTTGGCATTAGGGTTGGAGCTGAACTTTGCAGGACAGTCGATCACCAGGAGCAGGATTTGGCATCCCTGTTTTGGAATATACTGAACTTGTTGAATACAACTTTAATGTGGTCAAACATGAGAGAAATGTTCTGCTGTCACGATTTTTGAAACCGTCTAACTCTTGTGAGCGTTTGTTTTGACAAGGTCAGACCCACCACAGAGCAGAGCCAAAATCTCTGACAAAACCACACATCTACACAACAGAGATTGACATTTCTGAAAACGAGTAGGCTATTGCACAGCACATGAACAGTTTTGTTTGTTTTGTTTTTGTTTGTTTTTGTGAAAGTCGTTGCTCCTCCCTACGGATGGGATGGGCTGAACAAAGCTCTTCCAGAGGGCAACTCACCTAAAGCCTCAGCTACTAGTAGATAGTCTTCTGAAGAAGTACGAGAGTATTACAGAGGAAAAGTCACAGGGAGAGCTTCCTCTGGGAACTGATGAAGCCCGTCAAATTTGTCCAAAATGACAAATGGCATCATGCAAACCTGCTTTAATCTGTTTGTTTCCCTTGGATTTTGCCCCAAATTCCGTGTCCACTCGAGTCCCAAGTAGTTAGACGGCGGAAGCTCATACTGTGGATTATCTTTAGCATTCCAAGGTCCAAAACTGTTGTCCTTCTTTTACTGACAGGGAGGCAAATCCTCTGAGCAATGTCCCTTCTTCTATCATCAACAGAAGGAAGCTGTGGCTTCGAGGGTCTGTACAGCTAAATCATAAATCAAAACTGTTCCGTCAGACGTGTATTATTTACATCACTGTACATTAAGAAAAGTGTTTCCTATGAAAAAAGACAAATGTAAGAAACACACTTCAGGGCTTAAAGAAAGGTGAATGTTTTCTTTTCAGTAAAGTATACGTGTTGAGAATGTATGTCCCTCTTGGATTGCCAGTATTTGGTTTGCCAGTTCTTCTGGCTCGAGTTCTTAGTTACACACACACACAGAAGAAAAAAAAAAGTACTATTTGGATGTGTATATGTTTTTAAGCATAACTACAGTCTGATCATAAGTAAGGCCTTTTATCCTCTCACAGGCATTGCTGATCACAAATAAATTGGATCAAATGTGGAATCGAACCTAGGTGGACGACAGGTGAATCACAGGTAGATTTCTCTTTTGGAGCCTTGGCTGGAGGGTGTAGTGGCAGGGGCGTAATCGGCTGTCTGACTCAGGGGGATCTCCTCCCTGGGGCAGTCCTTGCTGGAGTCGCCACCTGTAGAATAGGCACTAGTGTAGGGAGGCAAAAAGCGAATGCTGGCCACTTTGTTGCTCCCGCCTCCGCTCCGCTCCTCTCCGTGAGGCTTAGAGCTGCTGTCAGCCATCAGGCGCTCCTGACCCTCCCTCTCCTGATAAGGCACGAAGGTGGAGAGCTTGGGCCCGCTCTTGGCACTCTTGGTGTGGTTGGGTGAGGGTTGTCCAGGCATCCAGCAGGAATCCGAGTGGCCGTATTCTGTACACTCGTGTGTGCATTTTCCCGTCATGGCCACATCAGGTAGAGGCCTCAGATCTGGAACAAAATAGAATATAATGATGAGATCATTTAAATAATAAATATATTTAAAACAATTTGTGCAAAAGGTGCATTTTTCAAGTCTAGGTAAACGTTCTGTTTTCATAGTTTATAATATAGTATAGTATAGTATAGTATAATATAATATAATATAATATAATATTTTAGTTATTAATATTTCTGAAATATTACTTACAAAATGCATAAGTAATATGCATAATACCTATAATATTTACTAAATAGTGCTGACTCATTAGAGTCACTTCGCAAATCGGAATACACAGGTTGTGCCATTTGCTTGCAATTCACAAAAAAAGAACCAATTATTAATTATTTGTTTAGGAATTGGGATACACTGATTGCGATGTATGATTTTAATTTCACAAAAAGAACAGATTCATAAGAGTAATTTGTACAGGAGTCGGAATATACTGGTTGCACCATATGATTTCAGTTCTCAAAAGAAATCAAGCCATAAGAGTCTTTTTTTTTTTTAAAGTGGTGCAATATTCTATTATTAATTACTTGATTCCTCTAGTCAACGTTCAAGGAAATTCATCGACTAAACCTGTTCAAATGATAAATTAAACAAATTACAGAACACTTTAAATGTAGCCCTACTATTGAAAAGCATAAATGAGTATTGACATCACAATTTTATTGTGAAGATTTACTTTTGCAGTCAATCAAAGCTTCACAAAAAAACTCTCCAGCCTATTCTCGCCCTTGTTCACTGTAACCAATCAGTGTAATGGATGCTAATCTTCACTATAAAAGGTTGGTGAAGCTGGATGGCATCACAAGAAGCAAAAATAACGGTCTGATCCGCAAAGGTCAAACTCTCTGTCTGGAAAATATAAATGCAAAAGCTGAGCCTAACCTTTCCTCTGAAAGTGACATTAGATTAGTTTGATGGTGTGCATGAGAAAAGGGGGCAGGCATAATGGCAAGTTCTCGAGGGGGAAACATTTATTTCTCTAAATGTCTGAGCTCTATGAAAGGCCTGTGATTTGAGGCAGTGGACAACATTATTTTGTCCCTGGTATTTGACCATTATAGAACACTCTTTACTTATTTATTAATTTTTTTTACTTTTTAGTAAATAGATAGATAGATAGATAGATAGATAGATAGACAGATAGATAGATAGATAGATAGATAGATAGATATATTCATACATATGAACTAAGCAATAAAACAGACACTAAGAGCCAAACTATATCTGGCCCCTTTTTGCTCTTATATTTCAATTTTACTATCACTTAGGGAAGAATATTTAAAGTTGAGGCTCTGACAGACCAATAGAGACCTTCGTCTCTGGCACACAGCACCTGAATCCCTCTCTCTCCTTTTCTTATCTCCTTCCTTCGAGTTGGAGTTAACCTCAAGAGTGTTCCTGCTGAGCCTGAAGGCTGGAGAGCCGGCCCTGCACCACTGGCCCTATCACCAATCACTCCCAATCCGGCTCTCTAGCACTTTCTTTTCAGCTAATTAGATTCCGCTGGCCCCTTGTCACCATAATAGAATGGAAATTATTTCCAGATGAGTATCTGACATTTGGTGCTGTCTAAAGTAAAGAGGAAAGATGTGTTAAGACAGGGCTCCTTGCATTTTTCAGCTCTTCTCTTCGGTGATGGAGGACTGGCACAAGAGATTTACTTCATGTAACCACTGTCGTGCCCCAGGGGTGTGATATGGATGGAAATATACATAAAATTTTCAAGCTGTTTTCTCATGAATTCAATGTCCAATTGTGCAGCTGTCAAAATGTCCATTTGACCATTTCATTGTAGGTAAGAATGCCTATTTGACATGCAGGTGGAGGAGTTTCATATGAAAGAGTGATAATGATTTGATCAAAATGACAGTAATGAATAAGAATTGTGTATTAGGGGATGAAAAAAATCAAATCTATTATTTGGTATCCACCTCACTAAACCCCTGCTATCAATCAGAGACAATTATTTCCTAATTATCTTCTATTTTATCCAGTTTATGTGTATTCAGAGTAGACACAGTGTTATAAATTGAATACAGATGTCAACTGAGGGAAAGCAAGAGCAATATATATAGCATATATATATATATATATATGAATGTGCATATAAATGTAAAAAGGTACAGTATGTGTGTCTTTTTAC
>NW_015558646.1:2943889-2957149 GCF_001515605.1 Sinocyclocheilus anshuiensis
AACAACAACAACAACAACAACAACAACAACAATAATAATAGTCTCCAATCCATGTCGGAAGTGTATTGTAAGAGAGCAGTCAATAGCTCATTGTTCATTTACCCCAGGGCCCTCTAAGCGAATCTGTAATATATGCAGGCTCTTCACTTCATTCTATAACAGTTTTAGCCAATTGATTTTCAGCTTTGGCTATGCCTTAAACACACCCAGGGGAGCCCAACCGCTCTGGCCACAACACATAGGTTGCCCTGGGTGACAGGTGTGGAGAATAGCAGTGGGAAAACCAGCCCTTATTTGACAGTTAACACCAACACTCCAACTATCCCACAATCCCTTGTGTGTGAGAGCAGGCTGATCGTGTGCACGGATGGAAGCAGACAGGCAGAGTTGATGGAAACCCCCACCACCTCGCCTCTGCTCTACCCTTCGTTCCGTTGTCATTCGTTGGGATGTCCTCTCCCCCTGATCCCTGTCTGCTTGTATGCAAACCTCGCTAAGACTAATTAAACTTTGGCAGATTAGGACTTTGTCTTGTCACTCTTTATTCATGCTTAAACAAGTTATTACTTTTAGGAAAATTAAATTAGCCAGCTATTAATTAATCGACACGATGCTTTTGAGAGGACAGAAGAAGGGGAAAAAATAAAGTAAAATATGAAGTAAGGGCTTGAAACGGAACAAAAAGTAAAAAGGTGTGTGTGTGGGGTGGGGGATTATAAAAAAAAAAAAAAAAAAACAGAAACAGAATCTAAACGGAAAAAGTATTAATGTGTTGTGTGTTTGTTTAATAATAAAATGTATTTAAATATACTTACATTATATTGCTAATATATTGTCATATTCAGTATATTATTAGGAATTATATTTCAAAGGTATTGTATTATTGATGTATATTCAAGTGCAATGGCAGCAACATAACATGCAATCAAGGTGCCTATATGCAGAGTGCTATTACATTAGACAGATGGAGTGCAAAAGGAAAAAAAAAACAAGTCCATAAGCAGTGCTGTTTCCCTTGGCTGGGCTAACAGAGGCTCACAATAACATGTGGTTGGACACAGCAGGAGGACGAAGAAGAGGCACTGCACTATCTTATGGCAGAAAGCAGAAAAGATATCCAGTAGCCACAACACTAAAGAGTTACATTAGTGAGTAACCACGAGAGCAAGACACAAGCGATATGTGCAGAAATGCTTCACTCACTGTTGCATACAGCATATACATTTTTGCTCTGAAAAGCTTCCTATGTAAGTTTGATCTTGTTATGCAAATTCAGGGTTAAGTTGTGCACCACAAATAAATCATGGCTATCATGATTCAAATTCAAATTATCTTAAATCAAACAAAGAATCAAACAGTCTTACAACTTTACCCTGTTAAACTAGAATTTAACATTTAACACAGAGCAATACTAATCCAATAGATATTCATTTGGGAATCTAATGATTGGGTCAGGCGTGCAAGTCCTGCTCCACATTCAAACATTCCTACTTAGCTGGTGGTTTGCTTGTGGCATCAATGTATTGATGAAGGTTTAAATTTAGACTTGTTCCATTGCCAGTTTCAATACATGCTGTACTACATAACAAAAAAGATACTGGGTGAATAAATGCAAGCCAGTACAGAAAATATATTTCCAGAATGCACTTTTTTAATCACCTAAAGCATTCTATGACTTATATATAATGCAATTAACATGAAGCACACAAAACGTGCAAAGAAGGTAGTTTCAGTTTTGCGTTACTGTATATAAATTCAGTTAGATTTATATTTTTGTTCTGAATACCATTACATTATTAGTTGTGGAGTGAGGGAAACTCAAGCACACAAAACGTGCAAAGAAGGTAGTTTCAGTTTTGCGTTACTGTATATAAATTCAGTTAGATTTATATTTCTGTTCTGAATACCATTACATTATTAGTTGTGGAGTGAGGGAAACTATATAATGTACAGAAATGTTTTGTCTTATTTATCTGTATTTTACATTATTTCTGAAAATAATAATAAAATGTGACTTACACACCAACGCACACCGTGTTTTTGTTCTCTCGGCAACTCAATTTTGACCTGGTGTGAATAGTAATCAGATTTTACTTATTTTTTGAAAAAAACAACAAAAAAAAACTGACATACATATGACGTCTGATGACATGACCATATCAAATAAATATAATTTTTCATATGACTAATTTTGGGTTACTGCATGCTAAAGCGATAGTTCACCCAAAAATATAAATTCAGTAATTGTTTATTTGTTCCAAACCTGTATGACTTTCTTTTTTTTTTCTTCAGTAAATCACATATAATGATTAATTCAAAAACGTCTCTCTTTTTTGTCCATACCATTAAAGTCGATGGAGATAATGTTGTTCCAAAGAAAAAAAATAATACAGGTTTGGAACAACATGAGGGTGAATAAATTATGTTCTTCTGTGAATACAATTTACAGTTTTACACTGTACACACATATATACTGTATATCTGTGTGTGTGTGTGTGTGTGTGTGTGTGTTGTATCCATTACTTTTGTAACATATAGGCTTATGCATGCTTCATGCAGCACTGCATGTTAATTCAGTCATAGCTGCATAATGGCCAAAGCTTGCTAGGCATATATAGGTGGCCTTCAATAAGGTGAGAATAAACATCTTTCGAAAGCATATCAGGTTACAGAGTTCATTCTTAGTAAATTCCACTTATATCATTTGACTGCAGGTGGACTGAGGGATTTCAAACCTTCAATTCTACTCTATTTCATAGACACAGTCCCTTTTACATGACACTGTGTTCATTTCCACCACTCTCACTGGCACAGAGGAGCTGTTTAAACCTCTGCAACATTTTTTTTTTGTGCTTACGTTCCACAACGCTCTTCGCCAGAGCGTCGCATCCCTTTGTCAAAGCTTCACTTACGGCCTAAATGAGTTCTGAGCAGAGTCAGAGAGTGCCATCGTTTGGACCGTGTCCCATTGGCCTACATCTGTTAAACATGGAACTTATCTGATCCGCAAAAATCAATGTCCTCGCCCGCTGACCAAATTTGCTCTCCCGACTCTGCCAGCCGAGGGAAGAGGGAGCGGCGTGTGTCATTTTGCAAACCTCCACATGTTGGCACGCTGTGTTTCAGTATGCATCAGCTGCATAGAATCTCCTCCTGGCTTAGGAAGATAAGCACATGGAGAAAGGCTGTAGCCCGCGGCTAAATCAACTAGGGTAAGCTGCATAACATCTTCCACTCATGAATGTTTTAAAGTTGAGTTCATCTGTGCATAAGCTGAATCATTGAAGATGAAGCAAGGGTGTAGCGTTTGATTGTGCTGAAGGCCTAAACAACTGCCTGTGAAGAAGAAAAGCTTCTGTAGTCTAGATACAGACAAATGGATAGATGAAAAAGGAGCAAACTCAACTGATCAGTGTCCATAGGCCATCACAGCACCCTAAGTCTTTATAAAAATTGCACTGAACTTACATCAGTGTTGATTCAAGAACGCTTTGGAATTGCTTTGGCACATTGCACGTTCTTGGACTCGGTTCCACAACAATCAATGATTCGCCATTCAACATAATGCTTTTAGCTAGAATAAGACTTAATCACTGCACAGGAATCCAGCCTGATTTGACAAGCCTAATGAAATTAGCCAGTCCACTGACAAGTGCAACCAGACTTCAGTTTAATTTTAGAGGTGTGATAGGGATTGGTCTGAGTTGATTTTTGTAACAAGAGTATTTCAATGAACCATGCTCTATTCCAAGTTTCATTGTGCCATAGAAAATGAATAACTGTAATTATGGCTTACGTCTAAATTACTTTTGACAGAGGGGGAGAGAACACAGCTATAAATATAAAAGTCTGCCATTAGCACAGCCTCCCACACTTTTCATTGTATTTTCCTTGCCCTTTTTCTTACCACTGTTTCCTTCTTGCTCATGTATGTACAAATACATTTATACTATTTACACTACCATTCAGATGTTTAGGATAAGATCTTTTTTTTTTTTTTATGAAATTAATACTTTTATTCAAGAATGCATTAAACTGATCAAAAGACATTTATAATGTTAAAAGATGTCTGCTTCAAATAAATGCAATTCTGAACTTTCTATTTATTAAAGTATCCTGAAAAAAGTTTCACTGTTTCCACAGAAATATTAAGCAGCACAACTGCTTTTCTCCTTGATAATAATAAGGAATGTATCATGAGCATGAAATCAGCATATCGGTATGATTTTTGAAGGATCACGAGACACTTAAGACTAGAGTAATTTCTGCTGAAATTTTAGGAATAAAATACATTTCAAAATATATTAAATTAGAAATCATTCTTCAAAATTGTAATAATATTTCACTGTATTAGTTTAACTTAATAAAGAGACATCCTTCGAAAACATAAAAAAATATTACTAACCTCATACTTTTGAACGATAGTGTAGTTGGACATACAATGGATGATGAGCTGAAATAATACTTAAAAACATGGCTAAAAGTAGTCAATCATGCTGTCAATCATGTAGAATTGAATTAATCACATGATGTGCTGATAAATTAATCACAATTAATCATTCCACTCAATTCAATATACACTCGCAAAAACAACTGCTCCAATAGTACACTGTGAAAAATAAGTGTAATTTTAACTGTAAAATTTTGTAAAAACGCTACGGAAAAAAAATGTTAATAGGTTAACAGTAAGTTCCCGTACTATATACAGGGAAAAACTGTAAAATATCTAACCAGACATTTCATGTAATTTTACAGTAAAATGCTGTTAATTTGACCATTTTTAGAAGTGAAAATAACAAATCAATGTATAATTTACAGTCAAAAACTGTAAACTGATATTCCCAGAATTCCCTGCATGACACTCCACATTTGAAAGCATTTTGTTTAAATAATCATGTTTTTTTAATAGTTTTTGTTATTAGTTATGTATATTTGGGCTTTATGTTACATCTTCTGTTGTTTAATGAAAGTTTAATACATTATTTAAGTATCATGTGTGTTACCATGATGGTGTTTTGTGTTTGCATGAATGACTCTGTGCACCTTCTATATATTAGTATATACTTCTGCTTGTGGCGAAGCTACTTGTGATGAACTTTGATTCTTCATGTGGCTTTCTCTTTTACCACCTGCATTATTATGGTGGTTGTCAGTATGTTAAAGGTACAAAACAGATTTTAATAGCAGTGTGCATTGTTGAATTTACTGGTTTACATTCAAATTTTCTTGTTTTTAAATTACAGTTTTATACTGTAAAATTTACAGGTTTTGGCCGTAAATGTGTTTACAGTTTTTCTGTATTTTTTACAAAATTATTCTGGCAACCACAGCTGCCAAAATTATTTTGTAAAAACTACAGATTTTTTTTTTACAGTGTATAGGAAAGTTCCATACTACTGAATTTACATAGGGGTCATAGCATTATTTTTTTTTAATCGTGGTATAATTAATCGTCCTAATTTATTACACTAAATTGACAGGCTTACTAAAAAGAAGAAAAATATTTCAGCGAGACCCCTGCAAAAATTAGATCTCACTAGAAACATACTCACAGGCAAATGTCATGCTGCACAAAATCATTTTCATTATTAATGAAGAAGAAGAACTGAGGGACACAGAAGAAAGAAAGGAAGAATGAGAGAGAATTTCTTTTTAAGGAAAGATTCTCTTCTCCCTCCAGAAATCCGCGGAAGGAAACTTCAATCATGCTACAAAAGTGAATAAATGTATGGCTGGAGTGAGTTGCCCTCAGGCCTGCGCTCTCTCCCGTCTCAATAAGCTTTTAGGACCACAGTCGAGAGAGAAGCGCATAACTGAGATGAGCTGAATTTTTGAGGACAGCAGCCGGCTTTAATTTAGGAGAAACAAACGCACACATCCACACGCTCACAAACTTGGGGGAAAGATATTCTGCCTTATCTACCATCATTAGAGACCTTTGATTTCTCTTTGAAAAGAACAGCAATGTTTATGGATTGAGGTGAATCATATTATAAAATGGAGAAAAGGGAGGATGGTCGAGAATGTGGGATAAATATGGACGTCCTCTATCCAGTATTTTCCTTCCAACCAAACAAAATGATTGAGCTTATTCCCAGTAAATATCCCTGTTTGATTCTAAAAGAAAGTGGGCGAGAGAGAAAATCATTCCAAAATTCACAATATTAGAACAAAAAAGAATAGTCACCAAAAACGGGGAAAACAAAACAACAACAAAAGAGCAACTGAATAACAGAATATATTTAACAGACGTCTCAACTGAATGGTAATGATCTTGGTTATCAATTCAAAGCAAAGAGGCAGGAGTTTAGAGACACTAAAGTAATTTTTGCAGATGTATTTTTCCCTGGCAGTTACAGGAAACGTTAAAGAGCAGACAGAGATGTGTTTGCACATTTCCTTTATCATAAAGCCGCCTCGGTGACACTCTGTGAGTCTCAGGCCTGTGTCCATATTATACGCAAAGTGGCATGCATTTATTTCTGTGCCTATATTAACAGGTTATTCACGTTGCCTGCTCAAGTAGAGTGATTCTGCGTTAACAGAAGCATTCGCACATGCAAGTAGAGATTCGCTACGGACCCTATTTCAACCACACATATTGAGCTGAACTCAGCAGAAATTACAGTGCAAAAACCTATTTATCAACACAATCTTTTACAATAAAGGCTGAGTAAAAATAAAATACTGGAGCCAACTACTCACTCATTGTGTCAGGGTTCTGTCACTTCGGTCTAGTGTAATTCATGGTTTTGTGACAGAGCCCTGACACTCCCGTCATGTCATTGTTTTCATTGCCTACCCCAGCCTTAAATGTTGCGTCAAAAATAAATTGCTATTATAATACTCTGAAAGTCTTCATTGTGGAGTGTTATAATGCTACTGAAGTTAAATAACTCTGTGTTGTTGTTGTTATTATTGTCTTTCATTTTATTTAATAAATTTAATATATTATATATTTAAATACAGGGTCAGTTTGTCATCATATCTCTCTGGATGTGTCCTGTCCTGTCGTGTCGTGTTGTGTCCAGATCCTGCCTTGCCAGCCTGTTTTTCCCCCACGGGGTAGTTTTTGTTGTCTGTTTTGTTTTATTTTATTAATAAAGCCCTTATCTTCCCGCACTATATAAATTTAATATATTATATATTTAAATACATTCTGAATATTACATCAGTACCATGTAGGCCTACTAATTCAAAATAGTATCTGTTGTTTCTAACTCTCTCTATATATATATATATATATATATATATATATATGCTTACAGCGCAAACAGACTCAAGGCGTACGGTACAATACATCGCAACACATTATCGATAGCTTCTAGTGTAGACACGTGTTACACACCATGACAGATGAAAGAGGAAAATACAAGTGTTAGGAGGCGAAAGCTGATTAATTTATATTAAAAGTATTTTCACATACCAGCGCACACCCATACTGTTTGGGATTGAGATTGACTCGGGTAGTTACTGTTGAGTGTCATATTGCTGAGTGTGTTTTCGCAATGCTGTCTTTCTTTCTGTCGGCCAAGAGCCTCGAAGGAAAAAGGGTCATGTATGAGGTCAGAGGAGGGGTCATTCAGAATGACAAAATGTCACGGCACTGCCTTCCCTGAGCCCTGGTGCCTTTGCTCCAAAAAAAAAAAAAAAACTGTAAGCATGTGTGTGTGTGTTTAAAAGTGTGTGCAAAAGAGTCCTGAAACCACAGGCAGCTTTGGGCGCACTCACAAAGAGTGTTGGTGTGTGAATATGAGATTAGATCACCAGAAGTGTGACGTGTTTGTGATAGTGTGTGTGTAACCTGCATGCAAACATATGGCTGTCGGACATCTTGTTTTGAGAGAGACCATATGCTGGTTTTGGACATGATGAGCCTTTTTCCTCTTTTTCTACAGCACAGCACACACAGTCTCTCATACACACACGCTTACAGGATTACTATTCTACAGTATCTAGGGAGCCAACATCTATCCCTCCTCCACAGAGAGTAAGCTACTCTTATCTTAGCAGGTCAGGGATGCACGGGCTGCGATATATCCCAGACATTCACCTTATATTGATCTGCCAACCCAGCATCCTCCTCTTTCTTCACCTTTCCCAATGGAACATTCAAAAGCTCCAGAACACAGATGAGGAATCCTTACCATGGTAATGGTATTTTCCCCTCAAATATAGTAGTTGCTACTGTTTATTTTTAATATATGAAACAATGAAACATAAATGTAATAAAATAGTTTCTTGCATGGAGATCACATATAGATTGGTACAGTACTAGTTAGTCAATTTTTTGAATATTATTGAAAGTTTTATTCAGACTGCGCACACAAACTCTAGTCTTTAGGACTGACTATCCATACTGCCATTCTGTAAGTGGTAAAACCGGATGCGTTTGCTTAGCATACTCAACATGCAGTATATCTACATTGGTGGCTATGGTAATGATGTAAGCGTCAGCACAATTCCGAGAGACTTTCTCATGAAACAACTGAGAGTAGCTGTCACTGACAGGCTGTCAGTAGGCAAACAGGACAGAAAGCTGAAAGTTTTTCCTGTGCTTACATATAAGATGACAACTTGCTGTGGTGCTGAACTCACAATGTGGATGAGAGAATCTCAGGAACAGGAACATTTTACATCATTCATGCATATACTGTGCCCCAAACTGCTGACATGCTTGTTCATAGCGAATATCATGTAGTTCACCATATGAGGAAAAAAATTGGGATAATTTGAGTATATCTCCAGACAATAATTTGCATGTTACAAAGGCAGCATGTTCTGGATGGCAATAATGGTTACTTACAATCTATTCAGAATCTTTTTAATAAACAAACAAACATACAGATGTAGTTTTTGTAACATCAAATCACATTTTTTTTTTTTACCACACACAAAAATGTAACCTCTGAGCAACACACAGTAGTGGTGTTTAATTTCTTAATGATTCAACGTTTTTTAATGAATTGGTTGAGTTAAATATTCAATGAAACACTCTTAAAGACATTTAATGACACCACCTACTGGTGTAACTTGTAACCTGCAGAAAGAGCCACTGAAAAAATCCACACCGCTAATACGCAGACTTAAAATATGTCTGGAACAAACACAGACAATATAATCTGACTAAAAAAAAAACAAAACAGTGCTCTTCATCAATATGATCTGAGGACTAAAAAATATAAAGTGTAATGAACAGAGATAAAATGTGTTAGACAAGTAATGTTTTGTTTGAAGGGGCCCTTGACCTTACAAACAGCATCTGAAATCCAAGGGCATGAAACAAAACAACAATAACTACAATAATGTTCTTAATAAATCTAAATCTACATCCAGCACTGAGACAAGAAGAGTAACGAGCTATTCTCTCATTAATTTAATCGTCAGGAAGCTGGGCTGGGATGCTTTATGCTGCTGTTGTTTAGGGGAACATATTAAAACAGTCGGCTTCCCATCCTGGCTATAAGAGTGCAGTCATGCGGATAAGTTTTGACCTTTTTGAACGATTCTTCCCCTCAATGGGACACGTTCAGCTTTTAGAACTGCAATATGATTGTTTTGTTTGCTGCACTGCTGTGTGATGTCTCTGTTGTTATCCTTCTCTTGTTGTTGTTCTTATTCTCTCTTTCCCTCTCCCTCTTCCTCTCTCTGTCTCTCTGCCACTGTAGCATCATTTCATGCTCCAAATTCCAAATTTACCATCATTATCTGAGAAAATGGAAATACAAAAAAGCAGCGTTGCTTTCATTTAGCATTTTCTCTCTCCACACTGAACATGAAAACAGAACTGAGTTCTGCATTTGATCTGCGTGGTGATTAGCTCCTGAAGACACAAACTTCAGGAGATAAGTCAGATCTACCATCATTTCACATACTGTTCACGTAGTAAAATGGCTTGCTGTATTAAACAGAGTTAATACAAGCTAAATCTAATAACGCCTCGGGCAAGTATCTCTCAAGCTAGACTGCCTGTGTTTCTTTTTCTATGTTCTCAGAGGCTGAAACGAGATAAGATAACCGAAAAATATACTAAAATACTTCCAAAAGAAATCATAACACATGTCTTTTTTAGTGAATAATATTAGAGTAAAAACTGAGCGGAGTCAAAAATGAACTAAAATGAACCACAGATTATCTTAAATGCCTGATTTATTGTTTTTCAATAAATAATGTGCTCTCTCTCGCATACTCTTCTCATAGGGGCACATTAGTTATAAATCAATGTGCAGCATTGCTTACAATTCAACTTATCTTCTGTATTCTCTTTTTCTCATGCCTCTAGGGATGGGATGGAGCCACTGGATGGTTGGAGAGAGAGGAAATAGATTTGTGTCAGTATTTTATTGTTCTGGGTCAAACCCCACGTTGGTCTAAATCAGTGGTTATTGCTTCAAGACCTAGATTTTACATCGGGAATCAAGTGCTGACCCAACACACTTACAAAATAGCGTAATGTACATAAAGGCATACAAATGTAAAATGTTAAATTTTTGTTAAACCATAAACAACAGTGGAACTGTGATTTTGCTAGCCTAACACATGGAACAAACAATATGCTAAATATTAGCTATAATAACATTAGCATGTTACTAAGCGCAAAATTAATTTGCATCAAAAAGTTTGACTAAAAAAGCATTTTCCTCCCTTACTTTTAGGTTTATAAGCTTAATTGTTACGTTTGACCTTTTTATCCAATCAGTGCATGATTATATCGATTAGCATTCAGCATATCTTCCCTCCTGTTTGTGACCCAATTGGAACATCTTCAACATATATTTTTCAACTGGTTGAAAGACAAATCTCTTACCTAAAATATAGTTTGCAAAAGCAGGCTAGATTAAAACTTAATGTACAGCTAGTGTATCAATCAGCACTACATTCTAGAGTACAGACGCACACCTGAACTAACAGAATATGGAAAGCGGTGTCTCTTCAAAGGAAAACAACTTGAGACAGTCAAGGCACAGGGCCCAAAGAATCCCCATATGCTCTCTATCTCTTCTGTTTTTGTATTTTTCTTTCTTCTCCTCCACCAAGAAAAGGTGCACACAGAATCAAGGGCTTTCAATATTTAAGGTGAAATATAGGAAGTGTGTATTGCATGTGGGTGTGCTGCCGAACTTGTTTGATTCATTATTAAACACAATCCATTTTTCTCTCTGCTACTGATAGTGGGCAGAGCTCCCAGCTTTAATTCCCTTGCATTGCAGATTAGAAGCTGAATAACAATAGAAACGAGTGAGAGAGGGCATAAGAAAGTAAGTGCACAATGCCATTATTACTTTTCTCTCTCTTCCCCACTTCCCTTCTACTCTGTATCTCACCTGACAGGAAGTATGGTGCTAATGTTTGCTGCTGAAAGTCAGGGAACATCCTATCATCTTCTCTCAGCTCAACACGATGCGTGATGCTTTCTGGCTCTCCCTAGCAGAGTGTCGAGGACGAGTCGTTGTTATGATTCCTTCAGTTTGGCTTTGGGGTCTTATGAGGTAACATAGTAAGGTAGGAATGAAATAGGAATGGTTGGAAAAGGAAAAAACAGTCGATGATGAGATGAAACTACTTCCTCTCTGGACTTGCTGATTACAAAGTGGTTTTGAGGAGAAAATAACCGAGATGGACTCACAAAGCCACAGAAGCTCTAACAAGCAAATGCGCATAAGTCTCAAACACTCTATTTTCAACGTTGCACCTGGCCAAGTGACACTTCGTCTGCACGTAGCAAAACAAGAAACAAACATAAATACAAGATTTGTGACTGCTAGCTCCGCTCTATATACCTTAAGGAAAGAGCTTTGATTTTAAATGGAAACCCCTGAAGTCCAGGGGCGGATCTGGGTGGCACGGGGTGGCAACTGCCACCCTAAGAAAAAGCTGTGCCACCCCACCTGCCACCCCAGAATTATCACAGAATAAAATATAAATGTAAGCAGTGTTTCATGTGCTACTTTTCAGCTGCGGCGATGACAGAGTCAAAATAATGGCAAAACACATCTTTTAACTGTGCACGATGGTTGCACGCGCACGCAGCTTGCCAGTGTAGTCGGCTTCATTAACAAATTATTCTTATGAACCGGATCTTTTTGAGTCAAAACCACAAAGCGCGGCCCAGTTCACTAACGAATTGTTTTTACATTTGTTCGTGAATCAGATAATTACTGCTTTTCAGGTAACTCAGAAGTCCTCTGAGAAATCGAATCCCGTCCGGATATGTCTGAGATTCATCGCGTAATTGTTTGGTTATCCGATTCTCCAACTGCTCGCTCCAATTTCATCATGGATATAAGCCGTAACAAAGACACATTTCTCAAAAAGTTTAACAATGAGTAAGTTAAACATTAGATCGCAAAACTGATGAGAAACCAATCAAAATCTCTGTATGCTAACAATGGAGAGAGGAGAGAGCTGAGCCAATCGGGTTTTATACTTACACATACAGTATAATTACAGTACAGTACCAGTACATTAGATAATGGAAATGTCACTATTCTATATGTACAGTTAACTGTAGCACGTTGTACACCTTCAAGCGTGTGACTGTCAAATTTTATTTGTAACAATTTTTTATGAGTACTGCATTTTTGCCGAACTGAGAAATGACTGCCTAGAGATATAGCTAGTCTTGTGTCAGGAGACCAAGAAACTGCTATAGTACTACTACTGTATACTGTAATGAAATTTGGCAAAATGTGCAGAGGATGCTAAATGTACTTTTTTATTTTATTTGTTACTGTACTGTATTGTGGTGCATGCTAAGTTCATACAATTCTTTGGAATTTGAACTTTTCTAGTGCTTTTCATCTACTGCAAGATTACTTTACATTAGTAAAATGAAAAGGATTTTTTCCCCAAAAGTTCATTGCTGAATTATACATCTGTATCTCTAATTTAATTTATGTATACCGTAATAGACATTGAGCTGCAAAAAATAATTCCTGAATTCTAGTAAGAGTTTTTTGTTACAGTGTTATTGATCTCAGTGTTCACTGGGCAGGGAAGTCATCTGTGTATTTGAATTGTGTGTAAGCATTTACAGTTTTTCAACTGCTTACACACAAAATCTTTACTTGCCACACAATTTCTGAAACCTGACACTCAAACACCAGAACCACACACCAAATCTGCAAAACCATACACTAATTATCGGCCTTTGACTCAGTTTTCAATTTCATAAAACACTTTTTGCAAAACACAACACACAATTCTCTATGTAACACACACAGATCTAACAGGAATTAATATTATGGCAAAGGTGTTTGC
>NW_015558646.1:2957397-2964132 GCF_001515605.1 Sinocyclocheilus anshuiensis
TCTTGTTTAAAAAACGTAAATGGTTTGGTCAGTTAGATGTTCTAGATGTTTGCTAAAGTGTTGCTAGTTGGTTGCTAGGCTATTCTGGGTGGTTGCTAGGCTCTGTCTATGCAGTTGCTGGGGTGTTGCTAGAGTATGGTTGATGGAGTTTGTTCTGGGTGATTACAGACATTCCCACCTCTGTTAATAACAGAAAATCAAACATTGTTTTCAAAACTGATCCAGTTTCAGTGCTTTGATTTAATTGTATTTCTTTCTAATGTTAGGAAATTCAAAAGTGTCTGTTGCTCTTAAACTTGCACTAAACGTGATTATACCATCTAAGTAGCCTATGTAATTTTAATAGAACCGCACGTCTTCTTTAGTGATACAAGCTCAGAAACATTTATAACCTGTTGAAGTTTTTTATATTGTGTATTGACTTGGTGCCATGATGGATATTGAAATGTTGCCACCCTAAAAATGATTTTCTAGATCCGCCCCTGTCTATATATATATATGCTAATTTTAACATTTTTACACATTAAAGGGATAAAAATGATCCCAGAACTGAAAATTCTCTCCTTTATTCAGTCTCATGGGAGCAGTACACCATTGATTCCAACCCGGGTTTACAAGAACAAGCTTGATGTAAATGTCAGCACACAACAACACGCGTACAAGTTTTAAGAGAATGCACATATGACAGCTGGACAGAACCTGTGGTTTATAGATTAAAAAAAGTTTAAAATACCATTTGTGGTTGTATGGGCAGTGCTGGGTAGATTACTTGACAAATTACGTGATGGAAATTGTAGTCAGTAATGTAATCCATTACATTACACATTTTAGGTAATATAATCTTTTAATTACTTTTAGATTACTTTTGACCTAACTTGTTGAACACATAGATTTGAAGAATAACTGTGTACATGCAAATGTGTTGTTAAATTATAATATTAAAAAATGAAATCTCACGGGAGTTCAGGTAAATATTTTAGTTTAGAATAATATGTGAATATGTAATCATGTAATACAAAAAGTAATTGTAATCTGATTATAAGCATTTTAAAATGTAATATAATCAAATTACAAGAACTTAGTTTTTTGAAACTGATTATGTAATGTGATTACATGTAATCAGGTACTACCCAAAAATTATTTTCTAGATCCGCCCCTGCTGAAGTCACATACAGTATCTCACTCCACTGCTGTTAAAGGCCAGAATGAGCATAAATATGCATTCCATAAGACCTTAAACGCGACATATCATAAAAAGCCTTAACACTGGTAGTTTTTATATACACAAGTAAATTGGTTTAAGAGGTTGAAATGCCATAACTACTGAAAAACTACTAAAAATGTTACTTGAGCACCAAAGCAGCATGTTAGAATGATTTCTGAAGGATCATGTGAGACTGAAGACTGGAGTAATGGCTGCTGAAAAATTCTGCTTTTCCATCATAGGAATACAGTACATTTAAAAATATATTCAAAACGAAAACAGTTATTTAACTGAAATGACAATTACTGTTTTTTACTGTATTTTTGATCAAATAAATGCAACCTTGGTCTTACTTGGACAAATGTAGCATTAATGCTATCATTATTAATGCTTTCATCATTCTAAAATATGAGTAACAATCATAAATCAGCCCAGTATGTACAGTGTTTTTTTTAAATAAATTCTGATGAAATGAGACATAATGAATTATGAGATGTGATGAGTGTAAAAAGAAAGTATATCACTTAAACAGAATATTTTTACTGTGCAAAAGTTTTTGATTAAATATTTAATTTTGTGCAAATTGTATTTAATTTAGTATACATAAAATTCTAGAAATGAAATCAGCTTTAGCAATACAAATATGATTCATTCCTACAATGTTTAACAAGTCATTTTACTCATTGTCATTTCCATCACAGGCTGTTATCAAATGCAACACATGATTTCAAATGTGATGGAAGTGTACATTCTTCTACAATGCATCTGTCCACTGTTATGGTTAAAAGTATAAGCTGAAAAGTGTACCTTAAGAAAATCCAAAGGGCCAAAAGTGCCCATAATTGAAGAAGATGAAATGGTTAAAAGAACAACTGAAAGCTGATGGTGATAGAAAAAGTAGTTTCTGGGTGTGAAAGAGGACAGAGAAGAGGCACAGATAATACATGAGTGGTCTGAAGGACATGTCAGCATGACCGTAGTATGAGTGTGGGAAATATCAACACAATGTACTCATGACTGTGTGTGTTTTGTGTGTCAGAGCTCTGAAGGCCGATGTGTAGATCTGACCGCTGTGCTGCTAATTAACCAGGATAATACTTCTACTGGCTGCACACTGTGTGATCTCTCCACGGTACACATCTTTACACACGTAACACACACACACGTAACACACACACACACACACACACACACACACACACACACACACACACCTGCCGCGGGAAATCGCCCACAGAGAGATCCACCACAGAGGAGCAAAGTGTCCCCTGATAGCACTGCTAGCACTCTCTCACACACATAAACTACACACACACAGTCAAAACCTTGACTTCAAAGGGTAACAATCACACCTGTGAAGCCACTGGATATTCATTTTAGCCTCTGAAATAGCTGATAACGTAATATAAGTGCATATCTGAAATACATGTCAAGATTTTAATCTGAATATATTATGGCTGCTAGCTTTGACGTTATCAACATGCTAAGGTACTACATACTGTAATACAAAAAAAAAAAAAAACATTCATAAAAACAAAAAGTTTTTCAGTTGCTAAAAAACTTGCCAAATATTGAAGATATTATCTTGTGCTCAGGGGTATATACACTTTTATTAAAACATTTTCTCTTGAATGAGTCCAGCTAGCGATAGCAAATAGCAAATTATTCATTGGCAGTGTGCCTTTAAACAAAGGCTACTGGCTATTTAAATCTGACTTTAATATTTTATGGTAAAATACTTCATTCTATCGCAGCTGTAGAGGGGGAACGTGTATAAATACAATTAGGCTAGAAATAAAGTTTTTGTTAGTCAATACTGACCAACACTGGCACAGCAGTATTGGCTCAACCAATCACATGCATCTAGGGCGGGACTATATTTTTGACTAACCAACGGCAGATAGAGGTGTTCAACTAGTTTTAAAAAGCACAGTGTCTTCTGACTGAAAAAAAAAAAATCTATTTGTCAAACCATTTTATGGGTTATTTAAGGTACAGCTTGACAGGAGAGAAAAGAATAAAGTTCTTTGTTTCAACACTCTTCAGCTGAAAGCAATACTATTTTCAGCTCAAATTGAATTTGTTCTTTGACATTTAGGAATGAGCAAGACTTTGGCACACAGACTTTGACCTCAGATCAGATTGTAGAGGTGTCCGCTGACTGGTGTTTGCAGGGCTTTTCTTCACAAATGTGCGCCCACGTCCTCTGTGCTCTAGAATAACAAGTGCCCACGGGTATCAGTAGCACACTCATGCCAGTTCAGGCCATGCCAGGGCAGGGCGGCCTAACTGGGGCAGAAACACATTCGCCCTGTGGCTCACCAGAAGCCCCATCCAAAGAAAACACACCCACACACAAAATCCTATACCCTCATCCAAAAGCACTAGGGGTGTAAGAAATAAACTGGTTGTGAGTCCATGTGTGTGTGTTTGTGTCCCGGACTCCATTGTAAATTCAGATGTGCACCAACGCTAAGCACCACCACCAAACGAGGCTGTGTTAGCTGCCGTGCCGCTATAACAGGGCAGCTCAGTAATAGCCTCCCCTCTGACCCACATGTGGCTAGAACAACATAACACAGGAGGCGAGACAAACAACAGCTAATCCTCTGTGCACACAACAGCACTGCAATGGAGCCCATTAATAAGAGAGGATTAGCCACCGCTAACGCTAACGAGCGTCCTCGCCACAGGAGCACATTTCCTCTTTATCAGATATCTGCTTATCTTTGCCTGTCCCTCACTCCCTCCTCTACCTGTCTGTCTATCACACGTAGCGCTGTAAATCACAGGCACTGAGGAAAAAGATTTGCTGAGACCGAAAACAATTAAGGGGATATGGAGAGTGGTGGGAGACAACAGGACAGAAGTGAAAGAAAACAGATGGAGAGTAACTCTGACAAATAAGGTGAAGAAAAAAGACTTGCATCCAGTACAAAAACACTGCGACTTCTTTTCTCCCATATGTGACATTATACCTCACATTATGATTTTAAATCTAACATTTGTTATTTTGTTTCTCATAATTACGACTTAATATCTTACAATGTGACTTTTTCTCCTAATTTATACCACACAATATGACTTTATAGCTCATTGTTGTGACTCACTTGTTCTTATAATTGCGACTTTACATCTCACAAGGTGACTATTTCTCATAATTGCAACTTTATACTAGACATTATGCCTTTATACTGTATCTCACAATTGGGATTGTTTTCCCCTCATAATCACGGCTTTATTTGCACTTTGTGACTTTGTATTTCACATTTGTGACTTTGTCACTCGTAAATGTGACTTTATGTGACTTTGTGACTTTTTTTAACAGCAATGTGACTTTTTTTATTGTAATTGTGTCTTTATTCCGCACATTGTTCCTTCATATCTCACAGTTGTGACTTTGTTTCTCATAATTGCGACTTCATACCTCACAATGAGACTTTTGTCTCGTAATTGCAACTTTACCGGGCTCTGTGCCTTTTTACTCTATCTCACATTTTTGACTTTTTTTCTCATAATTGTGACTTTTTACTGCACATTATGACTTTACATCTTGTATTTGCAAATTACTCAGAATTGCGACTTTACATTTCACAATTGGAATTTTTTTTCTCGTAATCAGGAATTTATTTTGCGCTTTGTATCTTGCACCTGTGACTTTGTTACTCGTAATTGTGACATTATTCCTTACAATGTGATTTTGGTTTTCGCAACTGTGACTTTATATATCACAATGTGTCTTTTTTATTGTAATTGCAACTTTAAACAGCACATTATGCCTATATATCTTACGATGATTTGTTTTTTTTCAGAATCGAGATTTTATATTATACAATTTTTGTTACTGCTTAATTATATCAAAATGTGATTTTAGTTCTTATTTTAAACTTAACATCCTGATTTAATTGAAGCAGATTTTTTTCCCTCTTATTGCAACTCAATCAATCAATAAAAATTAAACATATGCATAGATGAATCGTCCACAATAAGATCAATACGATGCATTTAAAAAAATAGATAGAGTAATCTAGGTCTACTTTGAGACAAACTGGTCTCCATAAAAAGACAACGGAACATGTGAAGTGAGTCAAACAAAAGTGAAATACACACATTCAAAATGAAATGGATTGACAAAGAAACAGCCAATTCCAGTGATTTGAATGCCATTCTGGATCATTCAATTTAATCTTTGCTTAGAGTACAATATAAGTTCCATGGTATATGAATATGCTAATCAAACAGTGCCATAGTATTACCACCTGACACAATGCTACTGCAAAAATAAGTCAAATTTGCATATGCAAAAGGATGGTACAGGACAAAAGAGGGATGCATGACAATCTGTGGAGTGTGAGAGATGGAAGGTAATTTGGAAAACAGTGTGGATGGAGGTGGAGAGAGTGGATTATGCTGTGAGCTGGCGCTGTCAGGCTTGGCTAGGCTGGCACAGAAGCGCAGCACTATAATAAGCACCCTCTGTTTGCCCAGCGCTAGGCCAGCATTGTGCCAGTTCGGGTGGACGGGCCAAAGCCGACCCACAAAACACTAAAGACCTCGCTAATGGGATTCTCTTTACAGTCAGGCATGTCCTTAGCCAGCTTGAGCAGGACACTGGGATGTAGTTGTGTGAGGACCCGGGGGGATATAGAGATCTGAGAATAGCGTGGCCATGTCCGTACAGCTGAAACTAGAACACATCTGCGCTAGAGGTGTTGGAAACGTGCTGAGCATGTGAGTTTGCCTGTACTGATTGATTGTGTGGTAACAGGTAAATGCCCTGTTTAGCCAAACACTGCCTCACACCATCTGTCTGAGAGCTTACACAGCCTGTTCACGTAGGCAGTGCCCTTAAGACAAACATACAAATGCAGACGCACATATACACACATGCCGCAAAGACTTAATGTTCACTCAAGCCTACTTATTCAGACAAAATGATTGTGTGTGTGTGTGTGTCTGGAGGTTTTTCGCCACAGGGCAGCACCTGGCATGTCAAACAGCATTTTAGAGGCACAAAGTCAAATTCTGCTGCTGTTTTACTGCTTACATTGCAGGCTGATTGAATCTAAAACATCTGATCTATCACTGACATCATTCATACTCACACTTATGCTTTAAGTAAAGTTAACCCTGATTAGGACTGAAGGGGATCAGAAAAATGCTGTGGGAAGTCGTGGACTAATGGTTAGAGACTCGGACTCGTAGCCCAAAGGTTGCGGGTTCGAGTCTCGTGCCAGCAGGGATTGTAGGTGGGGGGAGTGAATGTACAGCGCTCTCTCCCACCTTCAATACCACGACTGAGGTTCCCTTGAGCAAGGCACCGAACCCCCAACTGCTCCCCGGGCGCCGCAGCAAAAGGAAAAATGGCAAAATTATCTGCTTTATATGATTGATTGATTTATGTGGTGTTTTACGGTTTTGAATTATATATATATTTTTTGTAAAAGTGACTTCTAGTTAGGGATGCACCGATACTGAGCTCCTGTACTCGTACTCGTACTCGTTAAAATGCCCCGATACCAAACGCCGAT
>NW_015558646.1:2964177-2968526 GCF_001515605.1 Sinocyclocheilus anshuiensis
ATTCAGAGACCAGATATAATTTTTGATATTTTTTTACTAGTGGGTGCAGGACACTATAGTTAATTTGTGTAAAGTGAGGATAGCAAAATAAAGTAAACTGTGACAAATCATACCCAAAATTTCTTCATACAGTGGACTACCAGTAAAACTGATACAAATTTGGGACCAAAAATTATTCAGACCGAGTCTGGGGGAAAAAAAACATTGAAGTTGAGGTTTGCATGAAGCTGGTTGAC
Organism: Sinocyclocheilus anshuiensis; assembly: GCF_001515605.1. NCBI lineage: Eukaryota > Metazoa > Chordata > Actinopteri > Cypriniformes > Cyprinidae > Sinocyclocheilus > Sinocyclocheilus anshuiensis. The sequence goes on from NW_015558646.1 coordinate 2,964,414, forward strand.
AGCATGCCCAGGAGACTACAGGCTGTCATTGAGGCTAAGGGCTGCCCGACTAAGTATTGATAGTTGTGTAAATACTGTCATACTAACAGTTGTCTGAATATTTTTTTTGCTTGATTGTAATCTATTACATACCTTTCTATCAAAGTTATCTAACATTATCAAGCTGAATTTGTTCTGACACAGTTTAACTCTGAGTTCTTGTCATATTTTATTACCATTTTCTAGCGAATAAACTGTGATAATGTGAGAAATGTTGAAGGTGTCTGAATAAAATTTGGTTTGACTGTATCTATTTGATAAATTAAGTTAACCAACTAACAATATACATACCCTGTTGGTTTCTGTACCCAGTATTTAAAAAATGTACAAATGCAATAAAAATATTGGTATCGGTACTCGGTATCGGCAAGTAACAAAAATAAAAGTATCGGTATCGGGCGAGTACTGGAAAAAGTGGTATCGGTGCATCCCTACTTCTAGTCATTTAAAAATACAGTTGTGTGCCATATTTTAAATGTTTTAAACAGTATTATTTTACAGATTTGCATTTTTAAAACCCTATCATGTCGAATCCGAATATTTAGTCTCAAAAAATCTGAACAAACATATCTTCTGCTAAAAAAAAAATCTTTAAAAATATCTATTTTTGTTGTAGTTCACATCTAAAACTCAAATTTACAAATGAAAACTATAAAATACATCATAAAACAATATTTTTTTTTCACATCTAGAATTCAGTTATCATGTGTAGAATTCAAAACAAAATTCAGAACTCAATTTAAAACTATAAAACAATTATATTTGTCATTTTTAGAATTCGGATTTGCATAATGTGTACCTTTCTGTCATTCCACTAGCTATGTAGATTTTTATTTCATGATTTTTATTAAGTTCAAAAAGAAAAAAAAAGTGAGAAACTGGATTAGATCCATTTTAGTTTCTCTGGAGGAGCTGTACCTCTGGTGGACAATGTTATTTATCATGGTGTTAATTAGGCCTGCAAGTTATGTTTTAATTAAATTCAGTGGCACCTTCCGTTTAAAATGTCTTCAGTTGCTCGCTGCCATCACCGCTATCTCTCACAGCCCACTCTTACACACTCGCGTGTATATGCACGATGTGTTTGTGCAAGGTGTGAGTGGAAAAACAAAAAGCATGTCTTTCATCTTGTCATCAATCTATGCCCGAATTAGAATGTGAAAATAGAGTTGCAGTTTCCCTGGGATGTGTTTTGTGATTACTGCTACTACGCCCACTCAAGCAAAAAAAAAAACACACACACACACACACACACACACACACACACACACACTTGCACCTTCACCCTCCACTTCTAATGATCCACTCAATGTTATTTTGGACCTTCTGAATAAAAATGTCACATTCTGTTGTCTCTCTCCTTGACCACCTTGGGTACTGATATGCTAATGCTGGAGTGTTGTTCTTTTCTCTCTGAGAAACGAAATAAGATTGTTGATCACTGCAGACTGTGAAGGGAAAAAGAAAACATAGGAGCCGCCTACTTCAAAAACAAATTTACAGTGCACCTAAATAACAATTCATATGTGATTTTGCATTATGCAGTTTGTCTTTTATCAGCTCTTGGCTTCTTTTGCAGTTGTCGTATTTGACATCCTCAGTTTTGTGAATGATAAAACACTGAAAACAAACCTTACTGTGTGTGTTTATGAAAGATATACACTTTATGTGTTTATATTGTTAGAATTTAAAATAACTGTTTTCTATTTGAATATACTTAAACGTTTAATTTATTCCCGCATTCTTTGATAGATAATGTAACAATATATATATATATACACACATATATATATATATATATATATATATACACACACAAAATATTTCAGACATATATACAAATAATAATAGTTTGACCATTTTGTTTATAACACAATGCTATTCATTCATTTTTTATATTACTGTATACCAGGAAACAAATTTTGGATTGGTATTTGAGTACTTGTCTTAAAAAAAGTAAAAAAAAAGTACTGTGATGTCATTAGATGCTCTTACATATATATATGTACAAGTACTCAAATGTCAATCCAAAAACAGCTAGCCTCATGCATTTCAGCTGCTCATCTGTCAGTAAAACTACAGACACAGCAAGCGGATGTTGATAAGTTAATTTATTGTACTAAAAATGGCTGAATACAAAGTACATTCACAAGAACAGCACTTTCTGCTAGACTGTCTGCAGAGCCGACAGAATCTCTATTACTGGCTTAATGTAAGTAAATGACTCATGACATTAATCTAGCTTCCCCATCTTCTGCTTTTGTAATAATTGTCTCAGACACACAGAGAAATAAAATCCCATATCTGATCATAAAATAAGTTTTCACATTACGGACGTACTGTCAGGTGTACCATATATTTATATATATTTGATTAATATCATTCAAAGCTAGTTACATATTTACATATGTTCCCCAAGTAGACACTTGGGAATGTCAATATCTACAATATTCACATCAATACGTGTTCTCAGTTCAAAGGCAAACGTGTATTTGGTGTCTGTGTTATATCGTGGCACAGTCATTGGTGTGAGGTGAAGACGTCATTGCCTTCAGAGCGAGAGATAGAGAAAGAAAGAGAGAAAGAGACTGGAATGGAGTTACAGTCACCCAATCTAATTAACAAACACAACTGGCTGACACTTTATGGCACTAAGCTCCATTTGGGTTTGTGAATGCACACGTCTGAAGAAGCCAAAACGGAGATAATGTTCTCATCTAAGAATTTGTTGCTCTCGCTTCTTTTAACTTGGGGTCTTTTGGAGGGGAGACAAGAATGAGAAAGAGTGGGGAAAATGAAGCGAAGTGCAAAGTCTTCATTTGATTCAACTGCAAAGCAGTCTTTTCCCTTTCTCATAAAACATCCCCTCGTTTTTTTTTTTATGGAGCGAGATGAGAAAGACTGCGAGTTATGGGAGAAAAATATTGTTGCTGTATTTGATAAGATGTCAGAGTGCATTATAGAAGAGCTATTAAGTCCTTAGGTGATTTTTAAAAAAAAAATTTGAATGGGTCTGGCTGTGACAGAGAAAAGGAGAAAAGAGAGGAGAGGATATTGAAAAGGAGAGAGAAGGACAGAGGAAAGACATACCTACCAAACCCTGGGTGATTGCAATGATAGTAAGACTCCAACGGGGTTCAAAGGGAACAGGAGAAGAAAGGAGGAGGGCAAGTCCATACAAAAGAGTTCATAGCAAAGGGAAGAATTGCACAGCGGAGGAGAGGCAAAAATGGAGATATCACAAATCCATTAGTCCAAATTCCTTGCAGTGTCCTTAGATGAGAGATATCCGCTCCCAAAAAGCTACGGAGGAAAAAAACGTCAGGGTGGGGGTGACAAACATCAGAGGACAGATGCCCATTTTCAGTCTGCTTTTCCTTTCCGACTTTGTCCATTTGGATTTTCTCATTGTTTATGTGCAAAAAAAAGGTAGTTATATATATTTCAGAGATGAAGAGATATGTGTTATGGCAATCTGTGACAAGAGGCAAGCTCTCCCGCAGAGCAAAAAGAAAAACATTTTGGAAAAAGAAGAACGTTTAAGGCAGTCTTTTTTGGCCGGCCCCCTTCTCTTGGTCAACGCCCGTTACAGCACCTACAAGAGGATAGATACGACTTACTACTCACGTAATGGAACGCAATACATTCCATGCAAAATATTTATAAAAAAAAGAATATATAAATATTAATAGTGCAATTAAAACATATCTTTGGACGAATATGTGTAAACAACAAAAGGTGGTGAGAAGAGCAAGGGGCCAAGACCAAAAACCTGCTCTATCCATTTAAAATGTGGACTTCTGCTCCTTTATAGTATTTTTTTCTGTCATTTTAACAGTTAATTATTACATTTATTGTGCTGTTATGAACAGTTTTACATTGCAACTGTAAATTCAAGCTATTCACGTCACACAGTGCATGTACAAAACTTTTTTTAGAGGGTATGTTGTCTTTGCAAAGTTAATTCGGAGACTGATTTGAACAAACCTGCCCCCCTTAGTCCACACTTGTACAACAGCGCTGCACAGATGGCCATGCTCTCGTTTTTTTTTTTTTTTTTTTGTGAGGTCTCTT
>NW_015558646.1:2968768-2976104 GCF_001515605.1 Sinocyclocheilus anshuiensis
ATATATAGAATGAATATGTCCAGGAAAAACACAAAACTAAAAAAGTAAAAAGTCCCCAGAAAGTTTCCACACAATCCACTTTACTCATTGCTAAGATACAACGTTGAAATTGACTCATTTTCTGCACGAAATATAGCAAGAGCATCTAAGATCTTTTCCCACTACAGTTCCTGCTGGCCCACGCTGCTTTTACAGCCAATGACTGATCCAGAGGTCTCGCACAATGTTAGGACACAGACTCCTCACGCAGTAGGCACAGCTTGCCTACCGGGTGCAGATCAGCAGGAGAAATGCAACTGACATTTCATCTCATCAGTAGGCAATGAGGCACTGCACAGTAGCAGTTTCAGCCACTGCTTCACTGTACCCTGCTGACACAAACACCAGCTGCTGCAATCTGTCCAGAGACCAGTGTGTGCCTTACGAATCCCGCATGTCACTAATACAGACACAGACTTTTTATCACTGCATTAAAGGCAACGCTCTGGCTTTGTATTCAGGGCTGCCTGCTGCTGACCCATCGTTTTTGATGCGCAGGTGTAAGGTGTGCAAGTTACGTAAGTATTTTTCATTGATTTTGTGAGATTTATTTAGAAACATTTAAACTTATCTTAAAGAGACAGTTCACCCAAAAATGTACTCACCCTCATGTTGGTCCAAACCTGTATGAATTTCTTTCTTTTGTTGATCACAAAATAATATATTTTGAAGAATATTGGTGATCAAACACTTGACCTCCATAGTATTTTTTCCATACTATGGAAGGTAATGGCTACTGTCAACTATTTGGTTTCCAATATCCACTTTTTTTTTCTCTCCTACAGGTTTTGAACAACTTGAGGTTAAGTAAATGATGACAATTTTCATTTTTGGGTGAACTATCTTTCCAGCACAGGGCTCAACAATAAGGAAAGTGTGTCAGTAGGGGTCCAAACATTCATTTTGCCATTAATTGTAATTCTGTTATGACAACTCTTGGAGGGATTGGCATGGTAATGTACATGACAATGTTAATGTATTTGGTCTTGGCGGAATAGATCTGCTACTCTGCTGCTGTGGCAGAGCAAGTACCGAGACTTGCTACTGCCAATACATCCACAACATGCTGCTGTGAGCATGTAAGAAATATTGCTGCTGCAAATATAACATACATGAAATAACCCCCATATAGCATACACGAATCACCTCGTAGCAGATCTATACAGGTGGAGCTGGGGAAGGTGGAGGGTTTCTGAAGCAAGCTGCAACTGCTATGGCAAACACTAGTCATATATTTGAATGTTGAGCAGCGAGCTTATTGGCTACCGATACAGGAGAGAACCAATCAGCTGTGCCATGTGATGATGTCATTAGGTCAGATTGAGTTAGACCTATCGGACTGCACCAACTAGAATTTCATGCCAGAACTCTGTATTAATCAAGTGAGATTTTTTGTTTGCACAAGGAGTCTGACAACAGCCAGTTCTCCACACAGAGATCTGATCTCATCATCATCCTGACATAATGACATGAAGAAACAGAACAAACTGAGACAGACTAAATCCAGAAGAACCGTGGCATTCTCTCCAAGATGCTTCAAGAGACCTCCCTGCAAAGCTTCCTGAAAAACTATGCGCAAGTGCACCTAGGGCAAAAGCTGCTTTAAATGCAAAGGATGGTCAAACCAAATGTTGATTTAATTGAGTTAATAGAAGTTAATTGATAAAGAAAATCTATTTATGCCATTATTTTGACAGCATCGTCATTTTACAGCATTTTTGCACAAGTGTCTAAAACTTTTAACAGTACTGTAGCTTTGCAGGTAGGTTTCTTGAAGCATCTTGGAAATGTTGCCACAGTTCTTCTGGATTTAGTCTAAGTTTGTTCTGTTTCTTCATGTCATTCCAGACAGACTGGATGATGATGAGATCAGATCTCCGTGTGGAGCACTGGCTGTTGTCAGACTCCTTGTGCAAACAAAAATCTCACTGGATTATTACAATTAATGGCATAATGAATGTTTGGAAATGTAAACTGATATTTCCTACTGACACACTAGTAAAGAAACAAGACGTTTCTGCACAACAACAACAACAAAAAAAGAATATGAATACAATAATTTATATCGTGAACATGATCATACTTCTACTATAAAGGAGTCAAGATGTTTTTATGGGTGCACATATATACACACAGTCAGTGGTTTATGGCTTCAGGTGCACCCAAAAGGGCTTTTAGTGGCCTTGCTCAAGCTGTTTTCTCAGATCTAAATCACTGAGACAAGAGCCCTTCCCTAATCCTGGTCCTCACCTCTGCCACCTCGACATCTGTCTAAGTGTGTGTATGCAGGCCCGTGAGTGTGTCGGGCAGCATCTGGGCCTAATGAGGCTCACAGCCTGCCACTGCACTCGTTTAGCACCTTCCCATGAGCACCTGCGTCAGAGGTTACCTCCTGACGTGATGTACCATTGTTGTTCTTGCCACGGGAGCCCTTCCACCCCTCGCAATCCAGTGATTTTCACTGCGAAAATAAGGTTTGATACTAAAGATGGAGTCACCCTGGAGTCATGTGCACAGGGTTTACACTCCAGTCTTCAAAAATGCTACTTAAGTCTGCCTGACTACGATTAGCAACTTTTAGTAGACAGGTACAAAACAAAGTGTTAAAATAAACAACAGAAAAAAAGACAGGAAGAGGAAAAAAAATAGGTACACTACCATATACAATACCACAAGAAGTTGCTCACAAACTTGAACAAAAACGCAATACATCAGTAACATTGTGAAATATTATTACAATGTAAAATAACTGTTTTCTATTTGAGTATTTTAAAATTGAATTACAGGTAAATCACAGGTAACCTGTTCCTGTCATGGTAAAACTGAATTTCAGCAGCCATTACTCCAGTCTTCAGTGTCACATGATCCTTCAGAAATCATTCTCATATGCTGATTTGGCGCTGAAACTTTTCTTATTATTATCAATGTTGAAAACAGTTGTGCTGCTATTTATTTTATTTTTATTTTTTTGTGGAAACTGTGATAATAATATTGCCAATATATTTACAGTACCGTTCAAAAGTAACAAGTATAGGTCAGTAATTATTCATATTATTCATATTGGAGTCAAAAATCAAAAGCACAACATCCACAGCATAACAATGTGTCTAGTGCAATCAACATTACTAATAAATAAATAAATAAATAAATAAATAACAACAAATATTATTATTATTATATAAGACTCATTGTGTTCTCATATTGTCATTTTTGCTATCCACACATTTGTAACCACCTGGAGTTTAAAAAATAGGCATGCTAAGTGAATTTCTGATGATACATTTTCTTCTAAGATAACAAAGATAAAAAATATATATATATTTGAATTGTGACAGATGTTTTCTTTTGTAGATGGTTTTAAAACAAAACTAAAACATACAAACTGTTCACACCAGTTCCATTAATAAGGATCAGATTATATATTTTGTTCTATTCAGTGTTAACTATGTTAAATTGCAGTTCTTAATGATGTTACCATCCAACTGCATTGTATGTTTTATTTACTTGCCAAAGCCTTTTTTTCTTGCACTTGGCAAATGTTAAATTTAGACCCTGGCAACATTGCACACCTTGGTATAAATCTTGTCCTCGGCCTATTAGAATTATTCCAGTGTGCTTTCCAGCCAATTCCCAAAAACAACAACAAAAAAAGAGGACAATTTTGGACAATTGGACAACATTACCGTCTATTTGTCTATTATCTATTATTGAAAGTAATACGGTGATATAAACAACAGTTAACCATCTGCTTACAGTGATCCCTGCACACCCCAGCCAGCTGGTTTAATAAATTACACATCCTCAAAAATAATATGGTAAAATTAAAAAAACTCAAATTAAAATTAGCAACTCTTCAAAAGCCCAAAATCAAGGAAGATTCGAGGCCTCCAACCTCGTTCTGATTATTAACAATGACGACTCATGGGGATAATCAACACAGCACTTCTCCAAAAAAATATATTGGGCAACCTTTAACAGCAAAAGAGATTAAAAAGTGTGTTCCGCCACAGGCAGATGGCCCCAGTAAGTGGGAGTGTGACTGCTGTCAGCCTGAGCGAGATGCATTTCTCTGTTGTTAGCACTTTAAATAATTGTGCTGAGGCTAGTGATTATTTGCATAAACACCATTTAAACATAGCTCAAGAGCTCTAATCCCACACCAAACAGCGTGAAAAGAGAGAGATAGGGAATACATTGAGACTCAGAAGGAGTGAAGAGAGATTGCAGCGTGATTTGCTTATTTCCAGGCATTCAAATAAGCATGCCGCAGAATAAAGCAAAGCAAATAAAGGGGATAAATTCTCCCCATATTTTTATTTATTTAGCTTTTTTGTTGCCTACCCAGCAAACCAATAACTCTGCTCGAGTTAAAAAAACTAAGCTGTCTGTCAAAAATTGTAATAATGGCAATTTCGGATACATGTCGCCTTTCATTCTCCCTCCTGCTATCTGTCTCTCAGGAGAATAAATGTTGCACTGGCGTCTGCCCGGCAAATGTAATCATACTATCACTGATGCCTCATTGTTTGTTGATGTCTTTATTTATCTTTTCCTCCATTTGTCTACTTTCTCAAAGCCATTATTCATGTCGTCTAACAATCATAACCGAGCCGCTCATCAGACGGCTGTAAATAAAACCATCTCTTTCTAACTAGGTGCAAACAAAGTGCAGGCCTCACAACATCTCCATATCCTCCATTTCGTATCAACAGCTGAATGACTAACTGTGATTTATGGCTGCGGAAGTGTCATGGCAACAGATTTTATGAGACGACGTTGAACTGATTTGAGTATAGACAATCTACTGTCTGAGAAATGTTCGGTTTGACAGCAGCGCAACTCTATTTGTTTGCTTTATGACTGGAGTCGGCACCAGGATTTGCTTTAGTGGCCTTGCGATGCCTCAGACAGTCAGCAGCCACTTGGCTCGGCAAAGATTTCAGAAACTCTGAACTTCATAAAGAAGCTGAGAGACATTCAAGGTCCTTCTTTTGTCCAGGCGTATGGCACTTTAGTACATTTTTTCCATACTGTGAAACATACGGCTCTGTGAGAGACATGTTACAGGTAGTGCTGGGGAGGTTTGAGGGTCGACTGCATGAGAACTATTTGTTATTATCTGCACACAGTGAGAAGACAGCGTGGATGCACGTTACACACGTGTGCATGCCACGGGCCCAGCGTGGCACATTTAAGCGTAGTGAGGGTACCTTCTACCAGTGGGAGACAGTATGTGTGTGTCAAAGCTAATATGTGTGTATATGGACTTGCCTGCCAGAACCCAGTGAGGGTGCCTAGGAAAGGGGATGCACCCTTGGCATCTCGCAGGGCACAGCAGCTGTCGTGACGACCGTCAGTCAGAAGCAGTATTTGGACGAGATCAGTTTCATTATTATGTATTATGGCTTTTGTACAACAGTTAAAAGACGTTAAGATTGAGTAACATTGTCAGTTACTTTTTCTGTTTCTGCTCGAAATATTTGGAAATAATGGAAATATTTCCAAATAGCTGCAGCATAATGTATGCAACACACAGCAGTGGCGTTTGGTTGGAACGAATCAGTGTTTTTGAATGAACTGGTTGAATGAAAGAATCAGTGACTCACTCGTAAAGACAGCCCTTTGCCACCACCTACTGGTGTAATGACGTAATCTGCAAAAAGACAAATATTTAAAAGAAATATATAAAATAATTGTAATATTTTATTATACATTACATCAAAGTGAGGAAAGGAAATGATCATGATCAAAAAGTACAAAACTGTCACTGTCACTGAGGCAGTACCCTCAAAGTTACTAATATATACACTTTGAGTATATAAATATGTACTTTTGAAATAGTAATTTACCATTTCAGGGTAAATAAGGTACATATCAGTGATACGTTTGTTTAATTGTCTTTTTAAATTGGATGACAGCAATATTGGAATCCACAGCTAAAGCTTTGCTCAGAAATGTGCATTCAAGTATACTCAAAATAAATGAGGATTAAAAAAAAACAATGACACTCATACGTCATATAGTGAGGCCTTTTCTCTTCAGCTGAACATAACAAGCACAGAAGTCTGATTATTCAACTCATCCTGCATTAATATGACTATTAACCTTTCAAGGTAAAATAAAATCACTCTAAACCCCAGTGCATATTTTCTCAATAGCATCATAAAGTTGTGTGTGTACTGTTCATGTACAGTGGGTACGGAAAGTATTCAGACCCCCTTAAATTTTTCACTCTTTGTTATATTGCAGCCATTTGCTAAAATCATTTAAGTTAATTTTTTTTCCTCATTAATGTACACACAGCACCCCATATTGACAGAAAAACACAGAATTGTTGACATTTTTGCAGATTTATTAAAAAAGAAAAACTGAAATATCACATGGTCCTAAGTATTCAGACCCTTTGCTCAGTATTTAGTAGAAGCACCCTTTTGATCTGTGTGAGGGCTGGTTGAGATGGTGCACGGATAGTTCATCAATGAGCGCTCAGCTGTAACCGCCATGATGTCAGAGGATCTATCCAGCCCAGAGACAAAAGTACTGTGAGTGACTGTTTAGAGATCCAGGCGGCACTGACAATGACTCGGTGAAGGGAGGGGGAAAGATTCTGTAACTGTCGAAGCACCGGATCTGAAAGAGATGTGTCTGACTTCTTAGACTTCTCAGACCGCTGGAGTGTTTTATGCGTTCCTCTTTCATTCCTTCTGCACTTCCTGCCTTGGATTTTCTCAGACGACAGCTCACTCATCAGACTCTGTAAAGAAGTGGCTGATACAATAAAAGCAAGGTTGTCTAATCGTGTGGCCAACTTCGTCTCCATGCCAACGTATGACTATTAATCCTCTTAGCTAGCACTGGGCCTCTTCATCTCTCATGTTTTATGTCTACCTCCCTCTCATCCTTATGCCATCCTCCGTTTTTCGTTCCTACGGATTAAACATTTATCGGACAGGGGTTGTTTAAGCTTTATGTTGAGCCAAATGTCAAAACTTTTTTATACTTCTTTCTGAAAAACTTGATTTTAAATGCTTAATTGCAGTGTTGTGTAGTAAAAAATTTTGCTAAACGTTATGTAATATGTATATATATATATATATATATATATATATATATATATATATAATTTCATCTACCCAGAGTACGTATTTGAAACCCATGTATGTACAGTATGTTAAAATTATATCGCCTTATACGGCCATACCACTCTTGATATAGAGCAATATTTATATCATATATTACATTTCCGTTTGGGTATGCTAGTTCTATGCAATGCAAGCTCTTTATGAGCCTTTCAGAA
>NW_015558646.1:2976327-2987087 GCF_001515605.1 Sinocyclocheilus anshuiensis
GTGTGTGTGTGTGTGTGTGTGTGTGTGTGTGTGTGTGTGTGTGTGTGTTTGTATATGAAATTATATATTACAACTATATACAAAATACTAAAACTGTAAATGATCATGATGATAATTTGGTGAGAAAAAAAAAACAATTTCCACCAATTAATATATACTTTATTAGCCTATATTTTAAAAATGATTGACTATAAGTAAAACAAACAAACAAAATAAAATAAAATAAAAATACAAATACAAATACTAGAGTATATTTTACAAGAAAATTATATTTTAGTCTTTGTACTAAGAAACAAAAGTCATTTTTAACTCAATGTGTTACTTACTGTTTCTTTGTAATTATCTGTAAAATTTACTAGCAATTTCCAAGTGAAAAAAGTGTGGTTTTACCACAAAATGGTTTTAAGATTGCCAAGTAATGCAGCAACCTACTGCATTATTATACAATGTGGCGTCAGTATGCATTAATCAGTATTTTAAACTGAATCTAAACATATGTATTTAGAACAATAGATTTTACAGTTAGTACAGTAATTATGACTGGCTGGCTGTATATCTAGAATTATTTGCAGTAGCTCTCTGAAGAACTGTCAACTGTCATTTCTGGCTTCTGTAAAAATACAAAATATACTTTTAAAATAGTTTAAAACAAATCAGCCCAGAAAAAAAAAAAAAAAAAGAACAATCAATAAGACATTCACAAGGCCGAGGTTTTGGTGATCACACAAATCTGCGGAGTGGATGCTAAGTGACTGTTTCCTTCCAGCGACTGGTTTCTACTCGTCAGATCGCAGTCTTTAAAAACATTCTTTGATCACCAGAGATGAGAGAAAAGTGAGAGAGAGAGGCAGCTAATTGCTTGTTGACGAAGATAAAATCCATGTTTTTCACATGAACTGGCATCGGTCATTAAACTGACATGCTTCATTAACAACTGTGCATTCTGTTGCTTCTCATTGCAACAAATATTTACAGTCAAGACCGCTGTCAGATACAGACTACACACCTGGTTAGACCTCAATTAGATCTTGAGAGCTTTGATCTACTTATTTATTTAATTTCCTACAGTTCGAGCTAGTTACTTGGTTAAATGATGTGTGATGGGGTTGCTAGCGTATAGGATTGTTTAGAGTCCATATATTCAGCTTTTTTTTTTTTTCGTACGAGTAAATGCAGTAACCATGTATACTACAAGGATTTTACTCAAGGCCTTATGTTGGAAAATGTGAGTAACTCGAAATTTGACCGGTAACAGTAAAAGTATCTCTCTCCCATCTCAGATTTGCTCTATTCCTCCAGATGAGTGGATGTGCTCTAGTGACAGCAATTGACCTGTGATGTGTATTTCCTCCCCCTAAGGAGTGTTAGTGTGGCTATATACAATGCACTGTGCAGCCTCCGAGCACTATGGGACCTCTCTACAATCACTGGCTCCTTTCCACAGAGTGAGCACGACTCCCTGTGCCCTGAGCAAGATCAGACCCCACTGTTCCTCCAAGTGTGTGAGCGTGTGTGTATAAAGCGGGAAAAAGAGGGAGACAGATGATAGAGACACCCCTCTGTTTTTAAATCTGCTGTATGCTTGCGTATAAATGTTACTCACTCATCCTTTGTGTGTGGTAACCACTTTGTTTCTCTGAAGCTTTATCTTTGTTTTGCAAAAAAAGCCTATTATAACTGCAGATTTGTATTGGGTCAGCGGCGTGTAATCATTCTCTGGGAAAACAAATGGAGATGAAAAGAAAGAATTGATCTTTTTTCTGACCTCTAAAACAGAGAAGGTCTCTGGCTATTTAGCAGGTCAGCATCCAATAAATTATGCTGGATTCAACTGTGAACTTCAACTCATATGCACAAGAGAGAGAGGGAAATATAGGAGCAGAGGGAGAGAAAGAGAATCGTGCGAGACGGGCCCGGTGTGCCAGTGGGAAATACTGTAGGTAGCCAGACGCCACCCAGCATGGCCCCTACTGACCACTGAGAAGCAGCCAACACAATGCCTCACAGATGGATGGGGGTTCAGTCCTGGGACCGGTTAAAAAGAAGTTAAGGGGGAGTTCATATCGCCTCCCTGTGGACTGTAGACCTCAGTATTTTTCTCTTGTTTATAGTAACACATTCTTGTACACTTTTAGTATTAAAGGTGCACTCAGTCAACTCTTATCTGTCTCAGTAAACTTGGTATATACTGACACCTTCTGGCGTGGATGAATGAAGTTTGGTGATTCAAGGACATAATGAAAATCAACCCAGAAAATACATTACTAAATCGTTGACACACGCACACACACATACACATAAATGATGTTCACTCATTCATTTCTTGGTCAAGTTCATTTAAGCCAAATCTGCACAGATTTAGCACAAATATTGAACTCGTGAGTCATCGTGATATATTAAATAGAGCCTAATTGTGCAGCATTTGCGCAGCTTACTTGAACATACCCAACAAATAGCGGTGCAGTGGGCACGCTACATTTTAACAATATTATACATTTTTTTTCTCTTCTCTGTAGGTCGAAAAAGGTCTAAAAACAAAGGAAATGGAAAAAAAAAATACTCAGTGCACCTTAAATACTGTATAAGACAAATTCACATCTTAATCTCTCTGAGATGGTCTGAGGTTACGGTTTTGTCTGAATTTGAAACTACCTGCCATGTGGGCTCGATGCTGACAAAGACATCCAGTTATATGTGAAGTGTGAACACAGACACAGTAGCTTCAGTTGCCGCAGAAATAGACAGGAAGTGGTGAATTCATTCATCTGTCTGGAGACAGCAAACATGAATGACTTCATAGCAAATGTGAGATTTTACACCGTTTTTACTCAGTATTCTAGTCTCAGCGGCCCAATTAGCACCAAGAAAACAGAACTATGTATGTAAGACCACAACTATTTCTGCCACCAGCCAGAGGTGACAGAATAGCAAAAAAGGAAGGAGAGCAGAGAAGAAAGACCACCAGAAAATTCAGTGAGAATGAAGAGGTGGTCAGAGACTAACACGGTGTCATCGTGTATCTGCAGAGCAGACGGGCATTGTTTCTAATGAGAGACATCTGGGTATTTGTGTTGCATCACATTGCACCACTCGCTCCCAGTTTTAACAGGGTGTAAAAGTTAAATGTTCATTAAAATTTTGTAAGATACATTTTTTTTTACAGCAAGTTTGACATTGTCTAAAGTTCTAGATTTTCTGTCTCATTGTGATGTTGGAGAGGACGGGAGAAACTACAGGGCTCTTGCCCATTCTGACCTGTCTGTATCATGCAGCCACAGGCAGTGCTGTAATGGCGAAGTATGAAGCCTTCCAGTGTGACCTCTCATACGGCCTTCAGTGACAGCTTTGAATGACAACACGAGTGACTGTTCGACATGCTGCGCTCGAGAGGGAATGTCTCTGGGGCATGATGTGCTGGTCTTGTATGAAAATGTAAACATGCTTGCTGAGCAAAATACAAATGCATGAGGGTCTCATGACGTCAACCAAGGCAGAAGGACGTACATGAATGCCATGAGAAATGGAAAATTTATATAGTTATACAGAAATAAACAACCATACGCACTTAAACCAGCTCTCCTTATCTCTCTCAGTCCGACCTCAGGATTTAGGCCCGGGTCAGACTCTAAGCTCCCCTGCATGCTGCCAGGACTTAGCCCCATGAATCTGAGCAGCTAGACTCAGATCAGATGGTCTAAAACTCTGGTGGAAACCAAGTCTTGCATTTCGAACAAAAGCCAGAAATGAATCATTCTGTACAATTCACAAATTTTATCAGGTCTCTAAACGCGTCGCTTCCACTTTCACGCTTCGATGCACCTTTTTATTTACTCATTCTTATTCATCTATATGATTACTTATTTATTCGTTTGAAAGGGGTTAGAGTCTTTCAATCGGTCTCAATCTGTTGCCTGCGTAATCCTAATCTTCCGTTCAATAATCAGTGGTCCTTCTGGTAGATACAGGGGTGGCTATGCTCTGCCTTTGATGGGATTATGCAGCACTCGCAGCAGGATCCAGACACACAGGAGCAGGCAAACAAAAGATGAGCCCAGTAAGTCCCCTTATCCGCTCATTCTCTAAGTGGATTTGATGGGCGGCCATCGCACCGTCATGCCTTTTTCTCCATATGTTTCTCTTCAATAAAGAAGAACGACGGCGACTTGCTGCAGGTGCAAACAACCCTCAAAACATTGTTCCGTATCTGTGACTTCATCCAGCCAGACTGACTGGTTTAGTGAGACAGACTCCCTGAAAGAGTTGTAGTCACATGAAAGCACTCTTACACGTTGCCAGTAGCTTGGGGCACGTAGATGATCTTTAATCTGTTTGTTTATATTGTAGCCTATTTACTTCTTACCTAAATCCACAAAGGTGTGCCAAGACACCCTATTTCCAAAGGCTAAACCTGTTTTGGCTTAACTTTGAACAAAGATGTTTGAACGTACAGTAATAAATTAATGTAGGCATTTACACTAAAGAGATTTACTCATGTTTTGCTTGTGATTTTACACCTGTCTTGTGTACAGACAGTGTCAAACAATGCACACTCCTGCTTCAACAATATCTGTTATGCTTTAGCTAAATGCTAGCAAGTGAAAACATGCTGCATCCAATACATTCTCACGGAAGTTCATAACTATTTTACGCTTTGATGAATTGCTGGCTAATTCAAATAATGTAATTTGTATGTTTTCTACTAACAGTCAGATTCAGGCATTTAAAAAGAATAATAATAAAATAATAATAATAATAAAAAATCTAAATATTAAATATATATGACAAACTTGCAGGTAACCATGTAAGTATGGCACAAATGGCCGTAATAGATGTTAATTTAAAATGAGGATTAGACAGTAGCCCACAGTGTTTGACAATGAGCTAATCGTAAGCTTAAATATACTGTTAGGAAGAACTGGATCTTCGCCTTTTAAAGTGACACAGTAAATCAAGCATAGTATTCGATTAAGGCTATGCATTTTTTTACATGTTACTGTATAAGTGTGTGTTCACATTAGCATCCTAAAATATTTAACTATAAATAAATATTTCACAATCCCTAGGCAGAGTAAGACCACACCACACACTCTCCTTCTCCATCTCTTTATCTCTCTCACACACACACACACACACACACACACACATTCAGAAGAAGGGACACAGTGAGCTAAATCGCCCAAGGTGAAAAATGGCTTAAAAAACAGCATTCATCCTGAGGAAAGAAACAGAAATCAATAGCCATAGATGGTCTTACATCAGAATCAAATATCCCACTTCTTAAGATTCTGTCTCAACCTTATAAACACACACATAAACATACTTTCTCTAAGGATACTTTTGCAAAATTCAGTTGCAATGCTAGACAAACACATAGAAAATAGTTTCACTAGTTTGGTGAAGAACTTGTGTTTAAGTAAAAGAGGCCAAAGGCCTACAGCAGATTCAGAGCACAACATGCTCTTTTAACATATTACAATACTGAATGAGATATTGTATGGAAAATTATGTGTGGATCACCCTTGCTTGATTCTGATTGGTTGAGGTCTCAGGAAAGGCTGAGCAAGCCTTCAGCCTCATGATATGTTAGTATAATTTCTTTCACTTAACATCTAATTAATGCATTGAAAACAGCAGGCACTAAATTGCAGCTCCCACACACACACACACACGTACAAAAGCACCCACACATATTACTGGGACATGAAATCTAACTTAGCAATTTAAAATCTGTTACCTCTCAATAAACCTGTCTGTGTATCTGGTTAAACCTTGCACTGCTGCTTCTGCTACTGTAAGTCAGTGGCATACAAAACCCCTCAACCTGCAAGTTAACCCTACCTCAGGAAATGCTAAAACCTCAGCGAAAAATACCCTTGATGTGTAGCGTGGGTGTGCGTGGGAGTGTGTGTGTGTCTATCTTAAGGAATAAGTGCTGGGAGATATTCCAGGAAGTTTTTCTGCTCAGCCGGCACAGTTGCTCAATAAAAGCTCCTGTGTGCATAAGCCGCTTGTACAGCCGAGTGTAATTTAATGAGCTCTATCCCACTCTCCCTGACTGTTGCATGCTGGGATTACCTATCGGGGTCACGTCCATCCTAATCCCATCAGCGCAACATGGCTCAAAAACCAACAAGCTAATGCTGACCTCCACAGGTAGACCTTATGCTGCAAACTCCCCGACAACATCCCTCACCTATTTGTCACCTTCATTTGGGATTGATTTTAGCATTCAGTAGGAAGATGAGAGAAGAACCTGGAAGGACAGAACTCAAATCCATCCCTAACCTGAGAAGCCAGGTTCTAATTGTTTTGATGGAGATCGACCTTACTGAGGCTTTTCAAGAGGCTTGCGATCCTATAGTGCATTGCAGCAGGTGAAAGTAGCACACATGCATGCATTATAGATGTAAACTGGGATTGCCTGATACAGACAGAGGAGAACGAGGGAGTGAAGAGGTGAGCTATGATGGATTGCAGAGAGGAAGTACTGGTTCAAAAGTACCATAAAGTCTAGATGAAGATAACAGGAAGGAAAGAAATAGACAGATATGTGATTTCCATAGCTATTGCTAGTTTGTGCATGAGTGCATTTTAAGATGCATAGATTAAAGTGTGATTAAAATAATGTTATTAACTGTTTCCTGGTGAGGCGACCTGAAAACACAGCTATATGCACACGCACGCACACACACACGCATGCACGCACGCAGGACTCCACACGCTTTGACAGACAGTTGGTCCAATGTGTACTGTCATACACCCACCTATCAGTCCATTCCTCTCTTGGTCCTTCAGTTTCACACATTGTAAAAAACAAAAACAAAGCTCATGATGATTTGGACCTATTATATGAACACACATCCATCCATCTATGCAATATATGTTTCTGAACTAATGGAAAATGCATTTGAGCTTGTTTATCTGTTTTATGCACAATACAAAACTACTGATTCATCCTTTCAATCTGATATATTTCTAATTATTAGCGAAAAGTGAGTGGTACTTTTCTAAGCATGTTAATTTCAGTTTCATGCATTGTGAAAAATAAATCACATTGTCTCCATTACAATATCATTTGAACCTATTGAAATGGCTGTCCATCTATCAGTCCATTCATCCGTCTGTCTGTCCTTCCCATCCATTTATTCAGACTAATCCATTCATCCATTCAGTGTCTTCTCTAGCTAAAAATTAAGCAGCACAGTAAAAGTGCAAAAAAACTGTTTCCATGACAATGTGAAACTAATTTACATTTCAATTCAAATTTCGCCCCATCCATTCTGTCCGTCCGTCCATCCAGTCTAAAATATCCCAAGAGTAGCTGAAAATTGAGCAGTATGTTATGTTAATTTAAATTCCATATATCTGTTCATCTAGTCTGAAATATCTCATCAGTAGCTGAAAAGTGAGCGGTGTATTTTTTTAAGTGTGCTTATATCAGATGATATGTGTTTTTTCCTTCAGTGTTTAACATCCACTAGCTGTTAATGCCAAGTTTAAACTGGTTTCATCTGCCAGATACACTGTCTTCTTATCTGAAAGTGCAAACCGATTCCTTTCATTATAGCGATGCTTGCTCTTAACGTGCAGTTCCGTTTTACAGTTACCTTACACACACCAACACAAGCACTAATCAATGCAGAAAGAGGAAAAAGAGGAAAACAGCACAAAGTCAAGCTGAGTAGGCTAATAATGCTGCCACTCCAATACAAACTGTAAATCAACATTAAATCAATGCTTAATCAATGTGTTCCTCCCCCTTATTATCAGCCTCTCAATTAATTACTAAACACTAGCTCCAGATAAACGCTGACCCTACGAGCCTTCCCTTTCCCTGAGCTCGCAACAGAGTGTCTATGATTTAAAATGAAAGGGATTTTTACTATTGAACCTGCTGAACTAGTGGATTATGAGTAGGTTGAACCCAGTTAATATGCAGCTAAGTGCCTAACCTAATACAAGGGGTAAAACTAAGCCCAGTTTGACCTGAAGATAAAACTAAAAATGTAATTTAGGTAGCAACGACTAAAAAAACCATCAGGCTACTGACTTTGACACTGAGAAATATTACGTAATTATAACTGCACTATTCACAGTCAAGTCAGTCAAATCAGTAAGTCAGTCAATAGAAAATTGGGCGAAAACATTGAGTTGAGTTTGGTGCTGTAGCTATTTATGCAAATTACGCAGATTGAACAACAAGTCAGGACGGAACTCATTTCTCCTCCTCCTCTCTCCACTTCTGTCATAATTTCTCCATCAGATAGATTTTTTTTTGTCTTCCTCTTGATTTCATTACTTCACATCCTGTTTATATTGTTATTCCTTTGTCTTTCTCTTATTATTTCCTGTCTCAGTTAGCAATCACTCTTTATTCCTCACCTCTCTCATTCTCTCTCTCCTTTTGTCAACAGAACTTGTAAGAACTTGTTTGAGTCAAATACAGAAAACAGGAAACAGCAAATATTTTGAAACTGTATTTTTTTTTAAACTACAAGTTACTGATAATATAAAGTGATACTACAGTTAAGCTGCACTTTTGAAAAAGTATTTGCTCTTCAAGCTACTAAAAAGAAGCAGCTAACTACACTGAAGAAATCTATATTTTTAAATAACTCTACATAATTAAACCTCACACAAAAACAATGAAGGTTTTTAAATGAATGATCAATTAGACTTTCTGTTAAAGCTTAATGAATAAACTCATCTTCATTAAACACCATTATTTACAACAGTGAGTCGAAAGCACAACAGCAACATTTCATAAGTCTTTTGCTATAAAAATAAGATCTAAAATGCAGCACACAGTCTCAAAT
The DNA here is from genome assembly GCF_001515605.1 of Sinocyclocheilus anshuiensis. Taxonomy (NCBI): domain Eukaryota; kingdom Metazoa; phylum Chordata; class Actinopteri; order Cypriniformes; family Cyprinidae; genus Sinocyclocheilus; species Sinocyclocheilus anshuiensis. The sequence continues at coordinate 2,985,144 of NW_015558646.1, forward strand.
CAGCAAATCATTTTTTGAATCTGTTCATTAATATGAACGTTCATAATGAACCAATTCACCAGAATGAGTTGTTGGAAAAACGAACACAGAAAACAAAACTATGTCAGAATACTGAGGAATATAGTCAAAATAATTAGTAATTTAATTAATTACTTCCCAACACTAGTATGTAAACAGATATTGTTTGTCTCACTCGCCCCTTTTTGAGGTAAAAAAAGAAAGGAACCAGAGTCACAAAAAAAATAAAAAAAGCTGGCATTGGTTCATTATTATCTGCGATGAGCCAGGACAGGAGTAATATCCCTGCTAGAGAGAATTCATAGGTCTTCATGTCGACTGAAAGATGAGAAACAGAAAAGCAGGAAAACTGAGGGTGTAGCGGTGGAGCACATTCTCAGTCCTACACGGGAAATTGATTCTGGCCCCAGCGGTCACAAGGACCTTCCGTGAGAAGTGTACGCTTGCTGGCGTCTGTTTGTATTTTGGCAGTGGGCTGGTCAAACAGTCAAGCTTCGGACATGATAAAGCCAGATCTCTGTGGCACGCAACAACAACAGGCTGCATCAATAATGCGATAAGGGAGGATCGCTTACAAATACAAATGCTAGAAGGCGATCACATTTAAATGCATGCAGGAGGGGAGACACATGCACACAAACATATTATGGAAAACAGTGCATGGGAAATAAACATCATTTGGCACCAGCGTTCTTCTTTCATGTCAATTACAGTAGATGTATCTTCACCACCCCACCATACATATATGTATACATATATTTCACTTCATATTTAATATTAAAATTGTTGATTATTGCCTCATTTTTGGATAATATAATAATAATAAATAATAATAAATATCTAATATTTTTTTTATAATTTTCATATTTTAATCTAGTAGTGCAACGTGAAGTCCATGAGTTTGATTGCCAGAAAATGCTTTCACTGATTTAATGTATACCTTGAATGACATGTAAATCACTTTGGATAAAAGCATCTGCCAAATGCATAAATGTAAATTAATGTAAATGGATGAAAAAAAGTTTTAATATGACTCTACATATAGCAAGAAAAGTGTTGAATCTCTTTTAATAAAAATCAACGCCTATGACACATGTGGCTGCAGTTAAAAATGTCTGGTTTCCATTCCTTCTCTAACCGCTAAATGTGGCTTTCATAACTAAAAAGCACAATGTGTTCAGACAAAACATTCTGAAAATATTTAAAGATTACACATTCAGAAAAATATGCATCACAGACTTACCCCACTATGCCTATTTTGGCACTGTTTGCATTACTACTTTTGCTTTTCCGATGACAATTAGCACTGCAAATTGGCCTCCCGTTTAGAAACTTACAAATATCATCCCACGTTTATTCAACTGCCTCATTAATTTCCGACTGTATAACACAGACAGCGTGAGTCCAGAAGCTAGCTAATTTAACTACTAATCCATTGATTAACACAGAGTTGTGTAGCGAATCAGCTCATAAGGGAAATATGAATAATTAATCAGAAGCTAGCACTACTAATCCATTGATTAACACAGAGTTGTGTAGCGAATCAGCTCATAAGGGAAATATGAAATATGAATCATAACTAGTTATAATTAATTATAAATATTTAGATCCGCTGTAGATATTTACTTGACCTCTCAGGGTCAACTGTCTGTCAATTCTAAGAACGTTAATTTCCTGGTTAAGGGAAATAACTTTCTTACTGTACAATTCTACAAAGAGCTTGTAGCATAAATCTGCATGATTAAGTGACTCCAGTTACAAGCAAACAATGAACAACGTCAAGTGTGATACAAGTAAGACTTTATTAACCACATAAACACTTAAACTAGTCTAACATACTACATAAACCCTTAAACTGGTCTAACATACACATAAACACTTACTGGTCTAACATACACATACACACACACACACACACACACACAC
>NW_015558646.1:2997137-3010158 GCF_001515605.1 Sinocyclocheilus anshuiensis
TATATTGCCTATGTACCAACATATAATATACACGCTTGTTTCGATCATCAGAAGGCGAATTCATAGATACTAAACATGGTAGGATTACATATAGGCAGGATGACAGGAATGGGTTCCATCATAAGCATGCATAAAATAGTCTAAAAATATCAAAGACAACATACACCATCACCTGAAGGATACACTGTTCATTCAAAGAAAGGTTTTCCTATGAATTAATTAGTAGAAAAGTCCATTTCTACTGTGCCTTGTGCCTCTTGCGATGGAACATGCAGTGATTTTCCCTGCTTCGCATTCCATTAGGTCGTAAATGTATCTGGTGTCAGGGTTGCCATGGTAACCAGGGTCCTGGGCCCTGTTCACAGACAACTTGGCACCCAGTATGTTTATTGGGTGAGGGGTCTGTGAACGTTTGTTAATCTAATGAATAATTGATTTGTTAAATCAAATGAAAAATTGTGTTTTTGATTGGTCCAGACGCTACAGTTGTATTAACTGTAATGTAAATGATAGGAAGAGGCTTTTTACGATGCATCATGGAAGGGAAACACCTCAAGTCTGCTTCGAGATGAAGCGAGAGAGAGTAATTCGATTAAGGGAAACAGACTTCTGCACGTGTAAAGTCTTTCTACTGGAGACTTAAAGCAGTATTCAATTACCTGCTCAATCAAGCCCAATTTACTGCTAGAGTGGAAGGAAAACATACAGACTGTAGTAGGATTGAACCTCACTTTTCTCACAGAGCGAACAGAGAGGATGTGTGTGTGTGTTAGAGAGAGAGAGACAGAGTCAGGCTTCACACCAAGAGTCAGTATTGATCTTGAATCTATAGTGCCTGGGTGAGATGAGGTGAGGTGAGGTGACATTGGTTCAAAACGTAAGAGCTCTTTATATCTGGAAACAGGATTACTGCCTACTGAGACACTATGGCATTAAGTATAGACAGTATGAGGCATTCTATGAGTACACCTACCATTACCGGTGTGTGTGTGAGACACTCTGTTAGGTAAGTGGGCAGCGAGGCTTCAGGCACACCCCCGCAGCTCAACCAAACTCCCTCACCCACCAGGGCCCCGTTTCCATGACAACGCTAGCTGAGAGCCCCAGCAGGACAGGAGATAAACAAGAAGCCATATCCCTACCACTGGGACTGGAGATGTGCGCACTTGTGCGTGTCAGCCTTGTCCTCTGAGATCCACCTAGCTGGCTTCATCCTCTGAAGTTGATGGACAACAACAACAATATCCTTTCGATTAGAAGCAGCCACCAGTCCCTCGAGAAACAGCAGGCTGGCAATGGTGGCAAACGTGGCAGGGGCTAAGTCCCTAAGCTCCTCTTCCGAACTGGCAATGGCCGTGGTGGCTAATTCCCTGCGCTGGCCATGGACCTGGCAACAGCGGCTAACTCAGTGGACAAAACACAAAGGTGGTGATCGCAGTAGATGCTAACTCTCTGAGCAAGGTGTAAAGCTGGCAAAAGCGGCAGCTGCTAACTCCCTCTGTGCTAGTGGGGACCAGCATGGAGCCCTAGGGATGGCGATTACTATATAAAGTAGCAAACCGGCCCTGTGGGGTGAACTGTTACAAACACAAAGTCTGTCAAAATTTTAGCTGTGCACACTAAGAGCTTGCTAAGTTTCCATCCATCTATTTCTAGGTCTGTGAAATGTTCCTGAGAATTTAATTCCAGTGACCCTGGATCAAGACACATTTGTGGGATATGAAGTCACAATTCCACAGCTGTGAGGAATGAAGTGGGAGTTATGAAATATGAAGTCACGAATGTGAGATATAAAATCATAATTGTGATAAATGCGGTCAAACTGTTAAATATAAAACTGCATTGCGAGATATAGTCATAATTTTGATAAATGCTGTATCTATATTCTTATAAATACTATATATATATATATAAATCTATAAAAATACAATTTCATTGTGAATTATGAAGTTATAATTGTGAGATGTGATGTTATAAATTTGAGATATGAAGTTATATTGCAAAATATAAAGGCATAGTTGTGAGATATAAAGTCATATTGTGAAATATAAAGTTGTAATTTTAAGATATGGAGTCATATTGTGAAATGATATTTGGAGATGTAAAGTCTCAAATTGTGAGATATAAAAACATTGTAAAATAAAAAAGTCATAATTGTGAGATATGGAGTCATGTTGTGACATATAAAGTCATAATTGTGAGATATGGAGTCATGTTGTGTCATATAAAGACACAATTGTGAGATAGAAAATAACAATTGTGATATAAAATCACTGTAAAATATAAAGTAACAATTGTGAGATATAAAGTCATATTTTGAGATGTAAAGTTTCAAATTGTGAGATATAAAATCATATTGTAACACATAAAGTCATATTGTTAGCTAGTTCATGCATTCATGACCTCTAGACTGGACTATTGTAATGCACTAGTTTGATTGCATCATATAACAATTGCTGTTAATAGTGTTTATCGTCTGTTTGATTGCATCTTTAATAGACTTTTCCGTACATTTCTGCCATATGTACATTAACTGACAGTCACCACTGATAAGCTGCTACTAAATATTGTAGAAACCTAATTTGCTGTAAAGTTGCTTTGCAACGATTTGTATCGTGAAAAGCGCTATACAAATAAACTTGAATTGAATTGAATTGAATATTGTGAGATATAGTCACAATATGAGATATGGAATCATATTATTTACTATAAAGTCACAACTGTGAGATATGAAGTTGCAATTGTGAGATAAAGTCATATAATCAGATACAAAGTTATAGTTGTGTGAGCACAATTTTGAAAGAGAAAAAAAAAATCACAATTACCTTTCTTTTTTTTCTTCTTCCGTAAATAACCTCAGCATGTGTGATAGAGCAGAAGAAATTCACTGTATTCTTTCACAGTGAGAATCTCTCAGATCCTGCAATGCGAATAAATAATTCATACCTCATATTTGGTTAATCAAACAAATTAGATAAAAGGACTTCTCTTTTCCAATTCAAACGCTGGGGAAGAGGAACATTTAAAATTTCTATGTGAGAGAGGACAGTACATTTGCCACACCATCATAGTCCATATGCACAGCTTATCCAGTTACATCCAGAGACCTTCACATACTCATCTCAAATTCCTTCAATCGGACTGCCGGAACTCAAAACCCGGAGAGCCTTTTAAAGGTCCAGTCCCATATATTGGAACCACAGTGCTTCTGGTTACTTAAGCTAGGCCGCAGATATGCGATACTAAGATTTCCCTGATCAAATACGATTATGGTGGTTATTCTCTCATTGGGGAACCTGTCATCGGCTTCTAAACCGGAATGACAGAGTGGCACGGAAGCAGGGAGGAAAGAAGGCAAATGTGGTTGCAGGTCTACGGAAGAGAGAAAAAGTATATGGGGAAAGTGAGAGAGCGACATAAAGACCACGGTAAAATCAATGCATGCAGAGAATGGAGAGATAATTAAGGTAGGAAAGAAGAGAACGAGAGAAAGAAAGAGTGAATTGAATCCTTCCTTACATGACTCCACATCTCATTTGCTAATTAGATGAGTTACATCTTAATGTCAGTAGCCATTAAACACAATGGCAGCGTTCCCAGTATCCTTTGCTCTTAACATACCCCCCTATCTAGTTATCTGCGATTGTGAATTGTATAGCCTCAGTGTTTTGTCAGTGTCGATAGCTAGGATGTTAGTGATGTCCTGCTCACTGACTCGAAGGTGTGTGTGTGTGTGTGTGTTTGGCAGGCCCTTTGCAGGCTGTGTGCTCAATTACACGCTGACATAACGGGGATGTACAATTACAGCGTGACACTGCGTTCACTGTACTACACCTGTCAGACAACCTGGCAAGGGATGACCCAGGGATCCTTAGATGATGAAGAGGCAGGGGTGGCCGCACACACACGCACACACACATTGCTTGTACATAATCCAGCGCTTTTATACTTCCACATTCACGGTCCCATTTTCCACGGCCACCTCTCTCTCTCACTCTCACTTTTCCTGTCGTTCTCTCGTTGCAGTAGAACTGCAGTGCTCAGCACTCTAGTCATTGTTGTGATTCAGTAGTGGAGCTCCTGTCTGCCAGCTCTGCTCCACTTTACAACAGCAGCCCACAATGCTCTGGGCAAAGCAAGAAAGCAACCACACCTCTCTCTCTCTCTCTGTCTCCTCTCAGGACTCGATCTCTCGCTCACTACTGTAGAACAGCAGACCACCGTCAAATAAGCACAAATAAACAAGCTGCACTCCTGAAATAAACCCCTCCATGAATCTTCTCTCGCTGTCTGCTTCCTCTCCTCCCTCTCTATATCTGTCTCAGCTCTGCAGCCGGTTCCACCCAGCATTAAAAGGTTGAAGTGTGTTTGGTTTCTGCAGCACTAGTGGCTCTAAATGGAATTGATAAAATAATAAATGTTCATTTTTAAATTACTTATTTACATTTTTTGCCTCTAACTCACACAATTGATTAAGTTAATGCTGCTAAGATGTGCAGTGGAAATTAACAAAGCAATATTAGAAGACTTTTAAGTTTAAAATAGGAAAAAGTTACTTTTTTGACTTTTTTAATAAAGGATGCACCGTTATTAAAGCATATATAATGCATAAACACTGATTATTTTCATGTGTTGGTAAATATCCTACTGTACACCATTGAAGATAGGTTATTTACTGAAATGGATGGTTCCATGATGATTCCAACTTTTAACATTAATGGAAACTCTGCATTGCACAAAATATTCTTTATAGTAGAAAAAGGGTCTTTAGATGAATAAACTGTTCTTCACGCTAAGAAAAAAAGTTTTTTTTAGGAACTGTTCACTAAAAGGGAGTGTATCAGTGGATGATATAAAAATAAAAATAATAATCTACATTATTTTGTCTCTCTCTCGCTCTCTTCCTTCGGCTTGCTCCCGTTTTATCAGGGGTCACCACAGCGGAGTGATCCGCACAACCGATTTGGCACATGTTTTACGCCGGATGCCCTTCCTGCCAACATTATTTTGTCTAAATAAATTTAAAATAAAACATTAAAAATATAAACAAATTTAAATGATTCAAGTACATTTTTGGTATCAAAGCTTTGAGAAAAAAAAATGTTGGTAACCAAAAGTTGTGGCTACCCTCTACTTCCATTGTACGGACAAAAAATAGGTAAACACTAAGATTTTCCTCAAAATATCAACGTTTATGTTCCTCAGAATAAAGAAAGTCACATAGGTTTGGAACAACATCAGGACGAGTAAATGTCTATCCCTTTTAGTGAGTGTTAAGTGACAACTAACTAACCAACCAACTACATAGTTCTGTTTGGCTCAAACCTTTAAACACAAAGCTCTACCTTTAAAAGAAGCTTGAAATTACAAAAAAAATAAAAAATAATCAAACAAACTGCTGTGTGATGGACCAGCATTTAGTGTTCATAATTGATCATATCCTGCTCTGCCTCTGCAGTCTTGATGGGCTGTTTTTTTTTTTTTTGTAAAAACCGAGTGTCTCTAGCGAAGGCACTAACAATCTTGTCGGCATTCATTGTTAGCTCTGAGAGCAGGGACCGCTAGAGTGGCTGTGAGGAGAGAAAGAGAGCAGGGCTCTGTGGGGGAGATCACCCACTTTCCCTACACGCAAGCCTTTCATCTAGCAGCTATAGCAAAACAGCACAGCTAATTAAGAAGAACTAAGGAATGTCCAAAACAGACACATGCACACACACGCATCGCTCCCTACCTTTCCTTCCTCATGGGGACAGGAGGATAAATTCAGCACAGAAACAAGTGCTCAGCATTACTTAAAAAAATCTATGGATAGCTCTGTGTGTGTGTGTGTGATAGAGAGAGAGACCCAGCTGTGGTCCACTGCTGCTCACTTTATTATATAATTTGTGGAGGCATTAGATCTACTTCCATAGTCCACTGGGCTTTCACAAGCTTCCCACAATTCCAATTAAGTTGTGAGTGTGTACAGTATATGTATGTGCCTGTTTCTGCCCCAGAGTACAAAAATCAAAAGCTAACTCTGACTTTATTTCTTTTAAATGCAACTTTATATCTCAACATGTTACTTTATATCTCACAATTGCAACTTTTGTTCTCATAATTGTAACTTCATCTCAAAATATGACTTTATATCTCACAACTGTGATTTTTCTTTCATAATTGTGACTGCATATCTAAACATGTGACTTAATCCCTCACAATTGCGAATTTATTTTTAACAATTGTGACTTAATCTTAAAATTACTATATCTCACAATTGCAATTTTTCTGCTATTTGTGACTTATTTCAAAATGTGACTGTCTTTCACAATTACATTTTGCAACATTGTATCTCAAAATGTGACTATAATTGTGACTTTATCTCAAAAATGCAATTTATTTCTCACAATATGACTTCATATCTCAAAATGTGACTGTATTTCACAATTGTGATGTCAAAATATGAGATCTCTCATGACTGTGACTTATTTCTTATAATTGTGAATCCGTACCTCAAAATGTAACTCTCAAATGTGATTTTTTCCCTCATAATTGCAAATTTATATATCACAATGTGAATTCATACCTGATATAAAGTATACTTATTCAGTATCACAATTGTAACTTCATATCTCACAATTATAATTGTGATTTTATATCTCACAATGTGATTGTTTCATATTTTAAACTTTATCTTACAATTACCTATTTTTAAATACAGACAGAAAATATATTTTGCTCAGTATAAAACAATAGAAGTCAACAGAAAGTGCCCATCATGACAGAAAACACAGCTGCGTATGTATGTGCGTTCTCTGCTGGGGTTGAGCAGGATGAGATGACCCATTGCCTGGATGCATTGTGGTTGCTCATTTTAGTGAAGTCCCCAAGCTGCCCCACAAGCGCCTGTCAGAGTAGACTGATAATCACAGTCACACACATCACGATGAAGGGGAAACTCTAGAGAGAGTGCGCTGAGGAGGGGGTCAAGCACAAAGAGAGAGAGAGAGTTTTAGAAACAGTTTTATGTCACTTTGCATTTAGGAAGAACATCACGGTGGGAAAACTAGTGTGTGGGGACAGGAAGTAACAGAGACCGTGTGTGTGGGAAACACTTCCAGAACATCCAAGCGCATCTGCTTTCGATTAAATTACACGCACCCGATGCCGCACCTGATGGGTCTTCACTCCGTTCTCCCATCAGTTTTAAGGTTCAACATTCAGGGGGTGGCCAGCGGGTTAAACCTCCTTCGAGACACTCAAGCATACTTCCTGACCAAACCGTGAATTCTCTTCCTCTTTGTCTGTATCCTCTCCAGCCGACTCTAGCCTTTTAATTAGGATTACCATGGCGCCCTCAGTGTACAAACAAAGCTGTTTGGCACTTCAAGAGAAAGTGGCAAGGTGCATACTTCTTTCGCCATAAAATGATCAATTAGTCAAGTTTTGAATCGTGGTGCAAGCGTACGCTAACCTTTCTGCGTTTAGTTATGTTCATTTTTTATGGTTTGATGTGCTAGATTAAATAAATATGAGTGGAATTGTGGGCAGAGGGAGGAGTGATACAGAATCTCTGGTGTCTGCATGATCATTAAAGAAAAGCCGCATAAAATCTGTAATTAAAGGACGTGCGTGACAGACATAATCATAAATGCATTACCCCAGTCTGCACAAATCAAGCTTTGCGTTTAATATAAATGTTCTACACATTACTGCACATTTCTTTTTAAAGATTCTTAATTGAGATTACATTTCCTGTCTCTCGAATCATTTAAAATGTTTGCATTTCTGTGTAATTTATGTTTGCTGTCGCAAAATCTCTGGGCAAATTGTCAGCGGAAGAAATGCTGTCTGTGGTTAGTTAGAAGCATTAAAAACAACTCAAATATCTCTTTTTTATGTACGTCGGTACAGTGCATCGGAAACGTCAAAACAATTTTCCTGTTTTCCAGCTTAAAGAAGTGGCCTGATTGAATGGTACGGGACAGATTGGATGTTGCCGTTATGGAGATGGCTTGTTTGCTCATTTGAGACGAATGATTGCCTTCATTTCCCCTGATATGGGCGTGATGGCGGGAGAACGGCAGCCTATTTGCTCTCCTAAACGAGGGCGTAATGGACGCTTTGTGCAACGTTAGAGCGCTCCGTGGCTGCCTTTGAGAGGCTCTTGAGAAATGAACCCTGACAACTGCACAGATGTTCAAAAGGCCTTTCTTCTGTTTAGACGCGTAGACCGTTCGTTTGTTTTTTTGTTTGTTTGTTTGCTTGTTTGAGGAAGCCATTACCAGTCGGCTGCTACGAACGGTAGGTCTGTCTTTAGAGGAGAGATGAGAGAGAGAAATTCAAATAGATCCATAACTGCTCATAAATACTCAGGCACCATCTTGCTCACACGGACGACATCAAACTGCACGTCTGCCATTCCTGGCTTTTACCGCATAATCACTTTCTGCTTTGAGCTCATCTCACCTTTTCCATCTCGGCTCATTCCGTCGAATTATTCTCCAAAACATTTCACCTCCATCCCCTATTCCTCCGTATCTCTTTCTCTCCATTGTCTCTCCCACTTTTTTGCCACTCTTCCCAGAGAAGACCCACAGACCCATCCATTTCTATTAGGCAGGGGAAATGAGCACATTAGGGAAGAGAAGGGGGTGTCGGGCGGAAATGCCCCCCCTTGGGACGCTGAGCTGGGGTAATGGAATTACACTCCATTATCAGACGGAGATGATTCCATTTAGCTGGAGAGAAGCGAGCTACAGTGGAGAGGTGGAGTAAGAGAGAGGGATGGAGAGAGGAAGAGAGTGAGTTCAGTCCATTTTGCTTCATCTAAGCTAATCTTAGCTAAACAACAACCACCGTGTTGGCTATCGCACCATTTCTCCAGAGCTAAACTTCCAAGAGCTCACCGAACTCGACAGCCTACTAATGCAGAGGTTCTTAACTCGTTACAAATGAGGACAATAAAAGCAGTCAAAACTAACAAAAGAGCAACAATATATAAGTGCAAATGACAAGTCTCGGTTAGCCTAACACAGCACATGTAGCAAGGCTTTTTTAGAGATACACACACACACACACACACACAAAGAAAAACAAGTAGACAGAATAGAAAAAATAGAAAGCTAGTGTTCGTTTTTTTTTATTTATTTTTTTTATAAATAAATAAATAAAAAAGAAGATAAATATAAAGTAGAATTAAAATAGAATAGAAAGTACTAGTTATTTAACTATTAACTATTTAACTATTGTTCCTCTTCAGGAACTCGAGCTGTGTCGGAAAACGCTAGGGGATTCAAAACATTAATTATTTGAACATACTTACATTTAATATTTATTTTGCTATCAAAACTGTGCACAAGTATTTTATTTTTTTTGCATTTAACATTGTTTTCCCCATGCAGTCCTGAGATGTCAGAAAGGATGTGACCCACCAGTTCAGAACCACTGCTGAAAACAAACTGATGATGATACTGTATACTACTAATTTCCTCATTAAATATGAGCTATAGCAAAAGTGATGTTTTACTGTTTCAGGAGTAACTCCAGGCCCATCAGAGATAACATCTACTTCAGAAAAGACAACCTGGTCCATGCCCATGTCCATATCAAGCGCCTGGATATTTTTTAAGACAGTTTTGCTAAGTCATCTCCCTCTGGATACCCTTTGGTTCTTTCTCTTCTCAGAGCAATGAACAGAGAGAATAAAGAGAGAACGAGATTGAAACTGAGACAAGGCTTTGTCTTGTTGGAAGAGGTCTCTGGAACAGAAAGGAACCAGGTGCAACCTGTTCTGACGCCTAATGGCCTTATGCAAAAGATTGTCTTTGAAAACATGAAGAATTTTAAAAATTGTAAAAATTGTATTTTTATCCTCCACCTCTCTTTCTGAGGTATAATAAAGGTGAATTTCTAAACTGGATCAGGCAAATTCAAAAAGTAAAATATCTTCGTTTAATCTGCCAATATTCTCATAATGAATTATTAAAAGGTAAACTGTGTAATTTCAGTATTACTAGTGGCATCAAATAGAAATCCAATTATAATAATAATAATAATAATAATAATAATAATAACAAAAACAAACTTCATACAAACAAGACAATATATGATACCAGCACAGAGTCACAGTGTTTACACTTTTTGGAGAAAACAACCTGAATGTCTTATTTTTAGTTGTCTCTGCATGTTGAAGCGGAATTGGAGAAAATATTTCAACATGGAAAAAGTTACACACATCATCTTTAAATTATTCATGCTCACATCATTGTGAAGTGACACACTGAACCTAATTAAATTTGATGTGCACAGTTCAATGTTAAAATGCTTTTTAATTTGCAGAGACAACTATAAGTAAGCCATCCGTGGGTTGATTTCCCCAAAGAGTGTAAACACTCTAGTTTTATGGCATTTTCACAAAAAAAAAAAAAAAAACTCTTTATCTGAGAAGTGTGGCATCTGGTGCCTTTCTAACAATGGTTTAAATTCTGGTGCCGGTCTACCTGTTTATCCAAATGGCAGATAATGGATGCATTTATAAAATATTATAGGAAATAATAACTTTATTTGCAATTACATTCTTTAAATAAAAAGGTGGCGTTGGGGGGTACATCACATTTTTCGTGAAGATGTGTTTGTTTGTTTGTTTGTTTATCAGATATAATGTCTCTTTGGGAGATATTAAGCCATATTGGCATTTTAAAGTAGATAATTCTGAGAAATAAAGATGCAGTTTTGAAATATAAAGTCACAAAGTGACATATAATAATAAATTGTGAGAGATTATAACACTACCGTTCAAAATTTAGTGAAGTGTGAAGTGAATAATTTCTGTGTCTCTAGTGGCACCAAACGGAACTGCAAACTGTTCGTTTGAGTGACTGACTTGGACGAGTTTGGAACAGAATTACCTGAACAATGACAGATGTTTAAAACTTCTTCACAGTTATTTTCGCAGGTCTATTTGGTGCTATAGTGGCGCATAAATTACACGCTTCACCTTTAAGGAAACAGAAGGCAGTGGCTTTATTCCATGTACCATAAATATCTCATTAGACATTAGTCCTTGTCTTGCAAGTTCCCTCATTTCATATGTTTTGACAATGTTCTTAAAAAAGGTGCATGAGCCAAATCATGCAGGTTGCCAGGCAGACTCATAATGGTGCATTTGTGCTAACTCAGTTGCCCCGTCACCTTCATGCCTCATAGTATCATTCCACAATCACCGTGCCCTCGTTCGCACATTACATCCATGCATTATCCATAGTGGCTATATGAAGCAGAGCTCATTTGAAGAGCAGCGCTGTATTTATAGACTAGCACTGCTGCGTTGCATGGCTGCTAAAGTCATTTCGAGCGCTGGGACTATTTATTTTAAGATCCCCGCTCTTTTATTAGCTCTATTGTGTTTTAGCGATGTGAGGGAGTACAGTAAAACTCTACCCTCAGCACCAGAGATGTTGACCCCAGGAAGCTGGCAGCAATCCATGAAGACAAACCACCATCGTCAGGGTCAACAGGCACAAGTGGAGTCTGTCTACAACGATAACATACGCAAACACACGCACGCCCTTATATATATACATCCTAAGGAAGTACCAGCGGGCAAATAGGTTAAGAATCCTGACTAACCCCCATCGCACCTGACCTCATTTCTGCATGCACAGGACGTCATACTGTACTTCTCAGCGTGTGTGCACGCTCTCGTGGTTGGTGGCACCTGCCACGGGCTTCGGCGAGCAGCTGTGTGTGTATAGATGCCATAAGTGTGACCTGGCTGGGTGACCCTCCCTGCAGACACGCACACACAGTCCTGGAGCTGCAGTAAAAACACTGATGTGGGAAGACAGCCATGACATTTAGGCCTCAGTCCACCTCACTGCCTTAGTCATACTTCTGTTCTTTTTCTCTCAGAGTCATTCCTTCAGCTGATACTTCGGCTATTCTTGGTTTGAGTCTCTTTTCATGTATTCTGACCTTTTTAACAGAATTTTCCAGGTTAAATACAAGAGACAGAATTTGTGGCATACTGTGGCATACTTAAAAAAAAAGAGGTTATAAAGAGGAAGTTACAAAGGAAGTAAAATGTGTTATTTGGATTTAACAGCAAAATTGGTAACACTTTATTTTAAGGTGTCCTTGTTACATAAGTTCCCTTTCAGTCGGTCACTCCGAGTCACATCAGTGACCGACGAATTGGGATCTCGCTTAGAGAGACCAATCCACTTCGAGTGTAAACTAAAGTGCACATTGGCATGCGATGATTGCATCCAGCTGCCGCTGATCACAGCGTGAGCATAAAAAGGCATCCGGTGCAACGCATACCAGCCTTTTGCTTCGGAGACGAGCGACAACATCGTTCTGCTCCTACCAAACTGCTTCGTGTGTGACGAGTCTAGCGCGCTCTCGGGAGCTTTTTGTGTTGGCGGACGGCGCTTCAGTGGTGGTCGTTCCTGTGTCGAGTGGGTTGCGCACTTCAGGCTGCACTACCCCCTGTTGTGCTGCAAACGGCCGTTTCCCCTGTGCGTCTCAGCACGTAAAAGAGCATTTCCCTAAAAGAGCCAATTTCTCTAAAAGAGTACAATAAGCGGGTGCTTTGAGGGGGTCTTTGTAAAGACGACGGATTGTCTTTTTAAAGATGCCGTTTCACCCGTGCGTTTCTGGATGCGGTCGTTACCTGGCACCGGGTGATGGTCACGATCGCTGCCTCACATGTCTGGGCATTAAACACGCTGAGGTGGCGTTCGCGGATAAATCATGTTCCCATTGCGGGAAGATGACCATCTCGGAGCTGCGGGCCAGGCCCCGTTTCCTCCAGGGGGGCGGAGCTACGTTGCCTCTGCCGCAATCTAGTGTTCGTCCTGGCGGCAGCCAGGCTTGGACTACTTCGGGCAGTAGCACGGGCGGTCTGAGGGTTACAGTGGTGGCAAACCCCTCAGGGAACCAACCCTCCGGGGACCATCGCTCCTCTAACGCTTCGCAACCAGTTGAGCCGCCAAAGGAATGCGCTGGGCCCTCTTCAAAGAGCGTACCAGCGGTATCC
>NW_015558646.1:3011838-3013780 GCF_001515605.1 Sinocyclocheilus anshuiensis
TTAGAGAGACCAATCCACTTCGAGTGTAAACTAAAGTGCACATTGGCATGCGATGATTGCATCCAGCTGCCGCTGATCACAGCGTGAGCATAAAAAGGCATCCGGTGCAACGCATACCAGCCTTTTGCTTCGGAGACGAGCGACAACATCGTTCTGCTCCTACCAAACTGCTTCGTGTGTGACGAGTCTAGCGCGCTCTCGGGAGCTTTTTGTGTTGGCGGACGGCGCTTCAGTGGTGGTCGTTCCTGTGTCGAGTGGGTTGCGCACTTCAGGCTGCACTACCCCCTGTTGTGCTGCAAACGGCCGTTTCCCCTGTGCGTCTCAGCACGTAAAAGAGCATTTCCCTAAAAGAGCCAATTTCTCTAAAAGAGTACAATAAGCGGGTGCTTTGAGGGGGTCTTTGTAAAGACGACGGATTGTCTTTTTAAAGATGCCGTTTCACCCGTGCGTTTCTGGATGCGGTCGTTACCTGGCACCGGGTGATGGTCACGATCGCTGCCTCACATGTCTGGGCATTAAACACGCTGAGGTGGCGTTCGCGGATAAATCATGTTCCCATTGCGGGAAGATGACCATCTCGGAGCTGCGGGCCAGGCCCCGTTTCCTCCAGGGGGGCGGAGCTACGTTGCCTCTGCCGCAATCTAGTGTTCGTCCTGGCGGCAGCCAGGCTTGGACTACTTCGGGCAGTAGCACGGGCGGTCTGAGGGTTACAGTGGTGGCAAACCCCTCAGGGAACCAACCCTCCGGGGACCATCGCTCCTCTAACGCTTCGCAACCAGTTGAGCCGCCAAAGGAATGCGCTGGGCCCTCTTCACTCGGGGGACCATCGCTCCTCTAGCGCTTCGCAACCAGTTCAGACGCCAAAGGAACGCGCTGGGCCCTCTTCAAATAGCGTACCAGTGGTATCCTTCGGTGGAGTAATAATGCGGTGGAGCTGGGCGTAGGCAGGCCGCCCCATCGGTCCAGGCCCCGTCAAACCTGGTGGTGAGCGAAAGAGCAAGAGGCCCAGGACGGGTGACCCAGAGAGGGAGGAAGCTGCTCTTTGGGGGATGGTGAAGGCACCTCTCCCTCCCCCGGAGGAGGGCCGGGTGGAGAATCTGGAAAATCTCGATGAGAGAGTGGTTTTCTCTGTCCCTGGGTCCCGGGAGGGCATGGAGAGTCACGGACGGACCAGCACCGGACCACACTCATCCTCCTCCATCGGCAACAGTGAGTGGTTCGAAAGCGTCAACAAAGGCCCTACTCACGCACCCTCTGCCAAACTGTGGAACCAGGTAAGCATTGCACGACCCTTCTTCGGT
Source organism: Sinocyclocheilus anshuiensis (assembly GCF_001515605.1). Classification (NCBI taxonomy): domain Eukaryota; kingdom Metazoa; phylum Chordata; class Actinopteri; order Cypriniformes; family Cyprinidae; genus Sinocyclocheilus; species Sinocyclocheilus anshuiensis. The sequence continues at coordinate 3,013,140 of NW_015558646.1, forward strand.
CCACTCACAAGCCGCCCAAGTTGGGCCCCTGCGTTCCACCTTGCTGCCCCAATGCGGGTACGGCGGTGGTTCCGTTGGTCCCGCTTGCACGGTATCTGGGTGCCTGGCTAGCGCTACCCAACCCGTCTCGTTGGCTTCTGCGGATGAAGGATGCGTACTTTCATGTGTCGATCCTTCCGCGCCGCAGATCATTTCTGCGGTTCGTGTTCGAAGGACGAACATATCAATACAAGGTCCTGCCCTCCGGGCTGTCCCCGTCGCCCCGTGTCTTCACGTAAGTTGCGGAGGCAGCCCTTGTTTCCCTGAGAGAACAGGGCGTTCGCATTCCCAACTACCTCAAGGACTGGCTCATACTAGCAGTGCGCCTTGCCTTGAACCGTCTCAAAGTATGCTTACGAGGCAAGCACGTGCTGGTCTGAACGGACAACACAGTGACAATTGCGTACATCAACCGACAAGGTGGTCTGCGCTCCCGTCGCATGTCGCAACCTCTTCACCACCTCCTCCTTTGGAGTCAGAAAGTTCTGAGGTCACTTCGTGCCATTCACATGCCAGGTCTGCTCAACCGTACGCCCGACGAGCTGTCACGAGCTACGCTCCCGGGAGAATGAAGACTCCATACCCAGACGGTTCAGCTGTTT
>NW_015558646.1:3013837-3014568 GCF_001515605.1 Sinocyclocheilus anshuiensis
CAGGGTCGTGCTTTCCTTTTTGCAGCAAGGGCTGGAGCGAAGGCTGTCTCCCTCCACCCTTAAAGTTTATGTTGCTGCGATTGCTGCTAACCATGACCCCGTGGAAGGGAAGTCGGCAGGGAAGCATGATCTGGTCATCAGATTCCTTAGGGGGCGAGAAGGTTAAATCCTCCCCGGCCCTCCTTTATTCCCTCTTTGGACCTGTCTCTAGTGCTCAAAGCACTACAGCAGGGCCCATTTGAGCCTTTGCAGTCAGTCGAGCTAAAGATTCTTTCAATGAAAACTCTACTCCTGCTTGCACTGGCCTCCATCAAGAGGGTAGGGGACCTGCACGCATTTTCGGTCAACGAGCTGAAGTTTCTGTCAATGAAAACTCTGCTCCTGCTTGCATTTGCCTCCATGAAGAGGGTAGGGGACCTGCACACATTTTCGGTCGACGATTCGTGCCTAGAGTTTGGGCCGGCTGACTCCTAGGTAATCCTGAGGCCCCAGCCCGGCTATGTGCCCAAGGTTCCCACTACTCCCTTCAGGGATCAGGTGGTGAGCCTGCAAGCACTGCCCCCGGAGGAGGCAGACCCAGTCCTAGCTTTGCTCTGTTTCGTCCAAGCCTTGAGATGCTACGTAAACCGGACACAAAGCTTTAGGACCTCAGACCAGCTCTTTGTCTGTTACGGAGTCCGGCAGAAGGGGAAGGCTGTCTCTAAGCAGAGGATGGCCCACTGGATTGTCGC
>NW_015558646.1:3016182-3026518 GCF_001515605.1 Sinocyclocheilus anshuiensis
TTAGTTTACACTCAAAGTAGATTGGTCTCTCTAAGCGAGATCCCAATTCGTCGGTCACCGACGTGACGTCTCAGTTCCTTCCTTCAGGGAAGGAGGGTTACATACGTAACCCGAGACGTTACATGTACTTACTATTATAATAACAATAAATGATGCATAATTACATGCAAGTAACCCTTATCCTAACCCTAACCATGTAGTAAATACATGTAGTTAATTAATATTACTCAGTACTTATATGTATAATTACACTGGAACAAGGACACCTTAAAATAAAGTGTAACCACAATATTAAATTATTATTTTTTTAATTTGTGCTGCAAAGTTGGTCTTTTTAATTTTAAAGGGCATTTGAGGGTTTTATGCTTTGTGTGTCAACGCAACGAAGGCAACAAAGTTGTAAAATTGGATATACATTCTTTCAAAAGTTTGTGGTTGGTATTTTTATGCTTTTGATATGCTCACTAAGGCTGCATTTATTTGATTAAAATACAATAAAACAGTAATATTTAGAATTATTACTAATAAAATATGCAGAATATAATATATTTTAAAATGTAGTGTATTCCTGTGATGGCAAAGCTGAATTTTCAGCATTATTACTCCAGTCTTCAGTGTCACATGATCCTTCTGAAATCATTCTGATATGATTTGGTGTTCAATAAACATTTATTATATTATGAATGAAAACAGTTGTGCTGCTTAATATTTTTATGTAAACCATTACACGTTTTTGATGAATGGACAGTTTAAAAGAACAACATTTATTAGAAATATAAATCTTTTTTTTAAACAATGTATAAGACTTTACTGTCAATTTTGAATCATTTAATGCAGCCTGGTTTGTAAGAAAAAAAAAATATATATTTTTTTAACACTAAAATCATACTTACCCTCATAATGTAACCCAATTTATTGTCTTTTTTTTTTCAAGGAAAGACACGTCAAAAATGTTCTGGTAAATAACGTTATGCCACAAGTGCTGTTAACTGAGCTCAACTTTAATTTAAAGCAGAATATTATATTGTATGTGTACACACATACACAGCACTAATTAATTCCACAGTAATTTAAATTCTAAATGCTTTCACTGCCAGCCTGCCTTTTGGCTACAACTTCCACCCTCTCAGAGTTCTGTTGCTGAGGATTGTTGGACTGTTCGGGAGCACCTCCAGCTGGGCGGGAAGGAGAGGCGGCCTCCCTCACTTTATGCTCCCTACAGCTACAGCGGAGGAGGATTATATCAGGTCTTCTTGGTGTGCGTGTGCTAATATGACTAGGTCATTTCAATATCTTGCCAAGAATTCATGCTTTTTTGTATATGTAGGTGCATGTTGACAAAGCTCACGAAGTTAATAGACAACATATTCAAATCAGTGGTTAATTTGCTTAAATTCTGACATTTAGGTCACATAAAAACTTTTGCAATGCTCATGAATTCAGATTGACCTTATTTTAATACTTTTTGTTTTAAAGCAAAGCGAGCGTGTGATGAAGGGTGTACAAGTAAACTGCTCAGTGCAGCTCATTACCAGCCATTTCTTAAAAAAAGTCTTCAATATATAGAAGGTCTAAAAAGATTGTTCTGAAAGAGAGTAGATGGAGTAATAATAAAAAAGGAGGGGGACACACCACCTCTTCTTACCGTTCTCGGGGTGTTCCATCTCTCCGATGCTGCCGTCTGGGGTAGTGCGTTCGTAGTGGTCTTCAGGTAGGGCAAGGGGCCCGATACGGGGCCCTGAAGAACTCTTACTGCTGGGTGTCTCTGACTCTTCCAGACCGCTGTCGTAGTAACTGTGCTGAGAGGGATCCTGCAGATCTTGCGCCTGATTGGCTGTGGAGAAGGTCACTCGGCGATGTGGGAGCTGTGATTGGACAGAGACAGAGAGAGGTCGAAGTTCAGTATGCGTGTTGATGATATTAGCAGGCATCTTGTGGATGATTTTCATTCTAATTCAAGGGAACAACTATGTATAATTAATACAAAATTATGCAAAATTTCACAAAATAGTTTTACCTCATATACAGTATATAGCTTACCTTAGGTATTAAACTTATTCTGCACCATTTGTGCCACAGGCATGAATGATACATTTTGCGTATTACTGAAACAAGGTGTGCTATTACTTTCTAAGCTATCAGGCTTTATTGATAATAAAAACCTAAGGAGGAGCCCAAGTTATATTGAGGGACCAAAATACCATAGAGACTTGGCAGTGAGCTCTTTAAACTTTGGCCAGTAAGCAACTTTCAATCAATATTCCAGAACACCCTAGTAACCATCTAGTGACATTCTAAAAATACACACATATTCCCCTGAAAAAAAAAAAAAAAGAAAGAAAGAAAGAAAGAAAGAAAGAAAGAAAGAAAGAATAAACGAAAGAAAGAAAGAAAGAAAGAAAGAAAGAAAGAAAGAAAGAAAGAAAGAAAGAAAGAAAGATGAAAAAAAAAAAAAAAGAAAGAAAGAAAGAAAGAAAGAATAAACAATGCTGTCCAAAATCTATCAGCTTATTATTAATGTATATATGTTTGAATTAAGATATTTACAAATTAAATTAAAATTATATAGTTTTGCTGTAAATAAACAAAAAATAATAATAAAATGATAAAAATGAAATTCAGTCATTTTTATGCTACAAGTGAATTTAGGCATCACAACATTGTTATATACAGTAAGAAAAAAAAAGATTAATTTTGAGATTTGCTGAAGATTACATTTAGAAGTGTTATTAAATTATTAGATGATGGCAAAGGTACTGCAACTTAAATGTAAAATGAATAGTTAAATATCCAGTATTAACCGTACCCATACTGACAAAATCATTGTTGATAAAAACTACTTTTTAAATTAAATTAATACTTTTATACGACCAAGTCATATCAAATTGATCAAAAGTGACAGTAAAGACTTTTACATTGTTACAAAAAAAAATGTATATTTCAAATAAATGCTGTTCTTTTCAACTTTTTATTTATTTAAGAAGAAAAAAGTATCAAGGTTTCCACAAAGATATTAAACTATTTTCAACATAATTAAAGGAAATACAGACTTGGTGCGAATGAGAGAATTCTTTCAAAAACATTATTACTAACCATAAACTTTTAAAAGATAATACAGTATATGTCATGTATCCCTAACTTAAATATTTCAAATTAATTAGCACTCAGCAGGCAGATGCTGCTTTCCATCCAAAGCAACATCCACTAATCACAAAAGCAAAGTTGATCTACGCAGTAATCGTAACACAAGTCTTTGCGAAGATTCACAGCCGTTAGCAATTGCAAATACATTATTTCCCTTCCGTCTAGCTATGTATGCATCGTCTCACAAGAGCAAATCCCTTGGCACACGCTGGCTGTACATGCCAGAGTAATACACACAGAGACCTAAACACACACTCTCACACACACCTAAGGCTCAGTGAGGAGTGTATTAAGCAAGTGTTAGCTAAATCCAGTGTGACTGCAGAAGCCAGGTTTGATAAGGATGATAGAAGCCACAGCTCTCCCACAGGAGAAGCCCACTTCACACCCCACCCCTCCCTCCAGCAGCACCGACGAGAGAATAGGACATTTCGTCAAGATGGAATGAGACAGCTCGCAAATTGGCATTTGGAGCTAGACAGAGACCACTGTCAGCCATCCAGCTCTCCGATGCACATCCACCCTCCACATACCAATCACAAACCACAAACCTTCAGAGAGAAAGAGAGAGACAGAAAGAGGGAGTGGGAAAGTAAAAACAAGTAGAAGAACTCCACTCATCCACTCACTGTTATCAATAATACAGAAATGTTCCTCAACCACATTTCTTTTTATTTTCTGACTTCCAATCTCTCTCTCTTTCTCTCTCCTTCCTCGCGCCATGCTGTGGAGTTGCCACAGGGAGACACAACCACTTCATTTCTGCCTCCCTTTCCACTTCTCAGCCTCCTCTTCATCTCCACACACTCGGTTTGAGAGCTTAGCTGCGATTTGTTTGTTTTGTTTATTTTTACAAGGTAAACATGTTCTTGTGCAACACTCCTCTTTGAACACCCAAAGCTGCTTGCGTTGCACATAAATTGTTTCTGAGTGTGAGGAGAAACTTCCAAAGTATCACAGAGAAATAACTGACTGCACTGCTCTTAATCTCACATTGTCTGCAGGTGACAATGAAGGTCTTCTGGAGAACACAAAGCATTTCCCAAGACGGGTGAGATGACCTTGCCGTCCAGACTATAAGTGCCTCCATTGCTTAACTCTTTGTTGTCAGATCTAATAAACGTTGTGCAGAGGATGGATAATGTCTGTACTGCTGTGAGTGTGATGCTTTATGTTTGCTGAAAGAAATGACGATTGCATGATGACGTCTGCTTTTCTGTAATTGCAATTTTCTAAAGTGTCGTAAATTCTATGAATTTGTAATTGTACAGAGTTCAGCATCTTACCTCAATACAAATATAATGGCTCTTTTAAAACACAGCTGACTGATAATATGAAAATCAGACACTTTTTTTATGCACACCTGAAATTAAGTAAAAAATAAATAAATAAAAAAACATATGCTTAAGCTAATTAACTGTATTACTAAACGTCTAAATATTTTTGAAAAGTCCCTCATGCAAAAATACAGTAAAAACAGTACTGTGAAATACTATTGCAATAAAAAACAGTTTTCTATTTTAATGTACTGTAAAATGCAATCTGGAATTGCAAAGCTCCTTATTAGTCTTCAGTGTCACGTGATTCTATGATTTCTAATTATTTTCAATGTTGAAAAGAGTTGTGCTGCTCATTATTTTTATGAAAACCATGATACTTTTTTCAGGATTTTTTCGATAAATGGAAAGCATTTCAAAACAACAACAACAACAACTAAGTATTTTTGTCACATTTAATCTATTTACTGTGTCTTTGCTGAATAACAGTATTCGTTTCTTATTAATTTATTTTCTTATAATATTATACAGCATATAAATAATGATCATATTAGTAATGAAGTAAAAGAGTAAAAAATAAAAAAAGTTATATATATATATATAGTGTAGCTGGATTTTGGTGATTTGTTGCTTCAACTAACATTGATTTTCAACTAATTGTCTATGTTGCAACATATCACACAGAATGTCAGTATGGGTGAACGGAAATTTCCACCACACAAACAAGAAATTTTCTCCTGTAAAGTCCATTAATGAGGACACATCACCTTTATTGCATCTGTGTTGCAGTTGCTACATTTAATGAATGGAAAAGGAAGAGCTGGAGATAATTAGCCAACCCTTAAGTGCATCTGATGTAACGGTAGTTGGGCATTAGTGGAGCTTTCCACCATCTTGATGCACGCAAAGGCTCAAGAGAGGCTTCAAAACCTTCGGTTGCAGCATGTAACACTTTGGCCTGTCTTTTTAACACATGGCTCATCTCCTCTGCTCCAGATAAAATAAAGATAAGCCGCACAGTGCACGTTTGTGTAAAGCACAACACTTCTATTCAGAAAGGCGGATGGTTTTTGCTGAGGGATTAATTTTAGACCACTCGCTGTATCTGCTACGAGGCCGGCCATCCCCTTGTGCTGATAAACAGAAGCGTGCAAAGTCTCCAGTGGGAGCGTGTGGATAGATACACACACACACTGCTCTATTGTCCTCCCTGTTCAATAAGAGAGGAGGTGAATAATACCAGACGAGCATCTCTGAGCTTATTAGGTCCCTGCATTTGTATCTATGCGTGTGTGTTTCATTGTATCCTGTTCCTCATTAGTTTTCTCTGTCCGTGAGGATGATAAGACAGTGAAGGGCTACTTTGTGAAACTATAATCCATAGTCTCGTACAAACACATATGCAGAGATGATACAGTGGATGTGCTCCTATGATAATATGATTCCTGTATCTCATTCTCAAGCTGAGGTGAGTAAAAGAGAGAGTGGAACAGAATACAGAGAAGGTTTCGAGCGCAGTGTGTGTGTGCGGAGAGTTTCTTTCTCTGTACTTTCTGTAAAAGCTGCTTTTGTTCCCCCTCTTGGTGTACTTCTACTATTTTAGCCCCCAGCTAAGACAGCACTCACTCACAAACAAAACCAGCTCCCACTACTAACCTCCCTCCCTCCCTCATGCTGTTGGTCTCAGTCTCCCTCCCTCTGTTCCAAGCTAGAGGGCAGGTGCCAGGGTTGAGTTATGTAAGGAATGACAGCTATGCCTGAGGACGGGATTGGTTAGCTGGGAAAAAGCACCTGTGGGACTCAAATACCTGCCTCAGTCTTTAGACTGCAGAAAAGCTTTGATTCCTGTTAACAGCATCAGAGAGATGTGTAGAGAGAGACAAGAGTGCAGGGAGACAAAAGTGGGAGTGATTTCAGTGATTATGAGGGATGGAGATGCCGAGGCGCCAGCAAGCCAAATAGGAGGGAAGGAGTGAGATGAACAGATATGGTGAATAATAATTTCAAAGAAATTTGGAAATTTTAATAATTTCAAAGAAATAATGGTCTGTGTAATCATTTTCATCCTCCCTAACGTGATAGTTCTAGTCTATTCTATTAAATTCTATTCTATACTAAATACATTTCTAAATGTATTATTAATTATATATAAATACAATACATAATAGAATAGAATAAAATATAAATTAATTTAATGCATTCTTGTTTAATAATAATAATAATTATTATTATTATTATTATGTATTGTTATTATATTATATTACATGATATTAATTTGTAAATGTATATTAATTATATATAAATACAATAGAAAATATATATATATAATATAACATACAATAATATAATATAACAATATAAACCAGTTTAATGCATTCTTACTGAATAATAATAATAATAATAATAATAATAATATACTGACCCCTTCTGAACAGTATCTCTCTGAAGGCCCTCTTTCACTCTAAAATATGCCATATTATGAAATAAAATTGACTTAATCTGAAACTGAATCTAAATCACCATGCCAAATTGAAGCAAAATCTACACCCTGAGGGTACGTGGTTTTAAAATCTTTGATAGCGCTGTGATTCTAGTTTCTTTTCAGAAAGGCAGTATTGTACAGTCAAACCTCACAGATATTTATCCCCCCACCCCCCCCCCCCTTAAATTTATATGAATCATATATAAATACAATACAAAATATGTATAATATAACAATAGAATAGACTAAAATAGAATATGTAACTGGTTTCTTTTCAGAAAGGCAGTATTGCGCTGTCAAAACTCACCGATATTTTTCCCTCCATCATTTCTAATCGAGTGAAGACTCATTTGCACTCTTGGAGGCTTTCAGCAGATACATCCTCCCCTGAGGAGCAAGAAGACAACACTCTACTCCCTACAGCTCCATCGCACTCCCTCCCATCCCATCCACTGCCTCGCCGACACTGGCTCTTAATGCTACATTAGCATGTGTGTCTTATTCAGCTAGAAGCCAGCGGGCCAGGTCTAAACTCTGCCTGTGGATTAGAGAGATGAGATGTGAGCAGACAGCAGCTGCCCAATCACCTGACTTAAGACTAACAACCTCTAATAGGCCCTCAAACAGACATGCTCGGCAAACGCTTCGCAACAGAGCCAAGGCACTTTTCGGATTGTGCTGGTGTCTTAGTGATTGAGAGGCAGCCAGATTGTCATTTTTCCATGTCAAATTAGGTATCCAAAGCTACACGCATTTGTAGAGAACGTCTCGGTTACTTGTGTAAACCTCGTTCCCTGAAGGAGGGAACGGAGATGTCACGTCCCGTCGCCACAGTTGCTGTAGCACAATCTTATCATTTACTTTAATAGCATTCTGGACGCACCGAACACTGGAATTATGTATTTTTCAATATCAAACCAGGCACACTCCAAAATGAGACAAACTCTAAAAACAATACAATATATAATAAATAAAAAGTGTTGTTTAAATAAGCGACCTGTGTATTCGCGTTCACCTTCTAATATCTGACTAAGAACCACTTTTTTGTAGAAAGTATATAAGAGGAGTCTTACTGCTGTAGCGGGCTGTTCTCCTGGATGGAGCGCAGTCTGCAGGAGAGCAGGTGCCGCTGGTACTCGTGTCTCAGGCGGCTGTTCTCTGCGCACAGGTCGGACACATGCTGCTCTAGCTCAAAGATGCGCCTCTTCTGCCGCTCCAGCAGCGTCTGCTGGGTCGCTATGATCTTGTTCAGCTCCTTCAGATAGCCCGCTGCCTTCGTCGGATTCTCGGTCCGGCTGTCCATCGTCTTCTCATTCAGCTTTACTAACCGGAGTCAAATATTGCCTCTTTTCTCCAGGTAAAGACGCGCTGTGATATATGAGAGGGGCGCGCGTCCCGTGCTCAGCCATGCTTCTGTGAAACGCTGACTCTGCGTCTCCTGCGGTGGCTTTGTGCCACTAAAGGTTAAATACGGCTATGGCTTAAATATCGTTAAGCTAGAGTGGGGCATGGCAAGGGGGATACCCCCCCCGTTTAATGAGGAGGTATCTGGACCGCAACATCGTGATGGTCATGTTCCCGCACTGAGAACATGACTCATCCACGAGCGCTGCTTCAGCGTGCTGAAAGCCCAAGCACAAGACACAGCGATCGTGACCGTCAGATGAAGCCAGGAAACGACCACATCCAGAAACGCACGAGCGGGAAGCCATCTTTAAAATGACGCACATCGCTCGTGGAGCTCTTTTAGAATTTGCTCTTTTAGAAAGGAAAAACACTCTTTTAGAGAGAGCGCTGAAGCGCCCAGGGGAGGTCGCGGCGGGACCGCAGAATGGAAGCTGCAGCTCGCCGAAGTTTCAGCAGCCTGGATGGCAACCCCCGCTGATACGCCGTCACACCAGACTGACGTAACGTCAAACGTGACTGACTGAAAGGGAACTTCATTTTATCATGCCTCAAATACGTGTTTTCGTCACTGTTATGGATGGCGCCTATCTGTTTTGCAAAATACATGGGAATTATGTAAATTTTAAATGGAAATGAAGTGTGACCTACTAAACATAACTCAAATGGAAATGAGCGGTCAGACTAGACAGGGAAAATAGATGACTTAGAATGAATTACTAGATATTAAAAAAAACTATAAATATCAAACAATGCCTTGTTTTGTCCACACGGTTAAACACACACAGACACACCATATTCACCAATATTCAGTCGTGTTATCATTTGAATTCCTTTCACATGACCTGAGGAGCAGCTAAAAGCAACACAGAGTGACAGGTCTGAAGGTTTGCCATGGCAACAGGGGTCTGTGATGGATACACTACAGTACTGACTGAGGTAGAGCGACGCTCACATATTCACACATACACACATACACACAAAGACCACCAAATCTTGCTTCAACACAACAAATCAACTTTAAAAACATCAAGACTGTCTGTGAATATATTTTCAATTTACTGCCTCAGTGCACCAAACATATCAGCTCTCAAACGCTCAGATATCGCTGGCAACACAACGGCAGCATGCCAATCACACACTTATCAGCTCAGTTTAGATTACTCTGGAAGTTACAGTGTCAAGGGTATTTCCGATCAGCGAGTAGACACGCGCACACACATACACAGGTATCTGGGGACAATTGTGAACTGGTATTAAAACACCTGAGCTCTGGTACAATTGGTTCCTCCTATGAATCAAACAGAAAATGTTCATTCCAATATCCGTGTGAACTGAAATCCACCAAACAAAATGAAAGATACGGTCAAAACCGCACACAGTCGGTGATGGGCGAGAAGTCATGTGTAAATATTCTGGAAACATGCATTTCATAGTAGATGAAAAAAATGTATATATATATATATATATATATATATATATATATATACATATAATCAGCCATTTGAACGATTTGAACCTGAATAAATCAGCCATTTGAACGAATTGAATCGAATGAATGACTCATAAAGACATTTACCGCCACCTGCTGGCAGTTTTTTCGCTTCTTATTTAGAGTATTATTTCATGTAAAAAAGGTTAAAAGTTTAGGTCACTGTAGGGTATCAGACCGAATCAGACAATTTAAGATTTGATCATGACATTTCCCCCCACCTCAAAGACAAAGAACAGACTGAGATTCCTTACAGACCTCTTAATCTCTGGTCTTTACATAACATGTCCACATACATTCACAGAATGGCACAGAAACTGCCTTTCCATGCACCTAAATGACACTAAAAGGACTTGTGAGCAACTAATCATTTCTACTAATAATTTCTATGCATAACTCCATATTATGTATGTAATCCACATGTGTGACTATCAGGTTCTAATCCCTTATTGTGTGTGTATTTTGAATAACTATTGAATAGCTTAAGGGTTCATATTCATGTTTAGTATGTGTGTGTTTGAATCTTCTTGCTTGAAA
>NW_015558646.1:3026681-3046742 GCF_001515605.1 Sinocyclocheilus anshuiensis
TAATTAAATTATATATAAATTCAGCAAGGGTGCATTAAATTTATCTAAATTACATTATTAGCAAAAACTTCTATTTTCAATAAATGCTCTTTTTTTGTTTGTTTGTTTTTTTTTCTATTCTTCAATGAATTCTGAAATAAACACTTCTTTCAAAAATATCTTGCTTGTTAAACTTTTGAGTGGTCATGTAGGTCTATATGACTTTCTTTTTTGGAACAAAAAAGCGAAATTTAGCAAAATGTTGAGCTATTTTCAATATAATGAAAGTGAATGGGGATCTAAGTTCTTTAAGATCCCAAATCACAAAAAAAAAAAAGTTATAATCAGACTAAAATTTAAGTCATTATCCATTTATATCTCTCATATCTCATTTGTATTTCTGTATATTCAGACTTGCTTTGCCACGATCACTTACATGACATGTAATCATCAAGGCACCAAATTTTCAGCGTCTTCAGAGACTTATATTTCAGTCTGTTCCTCCCACGAAACTATCGTATGACTTCCATTTCATTGTATGGACCAATATTTTTCTCTCTCTAAAGAATCCCGGTGGAGAAGTTAATAAATCCATTGTAGGCCCATACACAGACAACTACTATAACTACGACTCTGTCATGGTGGGGACTTTCCATGATCTTCTAGACTGAGATAATATGTCCCAAAACTATGCACTCATAAACCTTTCTGCATTTTTTAGATATTCATTAAGACATTATTTAGTATGTTTATGGTCCCCACAATGCAGGTGATTTCAGGTTTTACTATCCCTACAGGGACCAACTGTAGATAGCATAACCTGACCCATGCACACACATATTTAGCATACACTAGGTTCAACTGGAGTTAACTCTTTTAAAGTCATGCACTTACAAAGAGAGGGTGAGTTCTTAAGCTGGTCAGATATATGTTTTCCCTCAGGCAAACTTCAGAAAACAAACACACACACACACAGACACACACACACACACACACACACACACACACACACACACACACAAAACACCTCCCTCTCTTTAAACGATACCACAGAGTAACGGCTCAATAGTTAATCTCTCTCGATGTTCTTTGTGTTTGAAGGAATTGAGCAATTGCTACATTAGATGACTATTGGCCCTTTGAGGCTGTAATATAAACGTTGAAATGATGCAAACGAAAGGCATATATAGTTGTTTGTCAGGTTTTGGCGATTAATGTCATGAAAACGATGCTGGCTGATGCATATTTATTGTTATATGCCACCTAAAGTGGAAAAATTGTGCCTTGAAACTTATTTCTCTTCCTCTTTCCTTTGCAAACGCAAACTACCCCACTAAAATGGTCTGCTTGTCTCTTAGACTAGCCTGGCTGGTTTTAGAGTAATTTGGGGCAATTTAATGATATTACTTTGCTTCTTGCACATTTTTGACACTTTCAAAGTGAAATGTCCAGTAAGTGGAGCTAAAATCGTGTTCAGTTTAACCTTAAACAGATGAACATGAATCTGGCAATGTTTCATTATTTTGGTTGTTGTACGCATTGCGACAGTTCGGGAATGAAATGTCCAGTTAGTGGAGCTAAAAGTTTAATGCTCTATTGCGTTTTAATATGACACAAAAACGTGCACTAGACCCTACCCAAAACCTAACCGATAGTGTTACAAGCAAATTTGAGCTAAAAATGAATTTGCTGAAGCAGCCATTGTCACGTTTATGGTTGGTTTTGTTTTTGTTTTCTGTGTTTCCGTTATTCCTGCCTAGTTAGTTTCCATGGTTTTTGATTAATTAGCTCCACACCTGTCTCCGTTCTCCCTAATTGCATTCCACGTGTTTATAAGCCCTGTTTGTTCCATAGCTCTCGGTCTGCTATTATTTGTATTTGTTCGTCAATGATGTGCTATGTGTGTTCCTGCCTGCTTTATGAAGATTAAAGTCTGTGTATCGCAATTCTCCTATGTTCTCCGCTTTCCTTGTTCCTCGCTCCATGCTCCTCACAGTAGCATACCGTGACAGAATAGCAGACCAGCAAAAAGTGAGCAGCGCCTCTCCTCCCCGTGTTTCTTTTCCGTTTTTGAAAGTTTTTTTGTTTTCCCAGTTTTTCCCCGTGGCTATGGAAGTTGAATACGAATACTTAGACGACGCGACGCTCAACTCTCTGTTCTGTATCGGGGCTAATTACCATCGCCCCGTGGACCTCCCAGACACCACTGGACTAAGCTGGAGGGATGGGATCCTCCGGTGTCTGGAGAGCGTCCGTCCCCGATCCAGAAACCAGCTCGCCGTCAAGCGCGCCGGCCGCCACTGACTCAGCGCTCTTGGACATGGCGCTACCTCTAGAGTTCTCGGCTCCTATCCTCACCCCAGAATCCGCTCCAGGAAGTTCTCCTTCGTCTCCGCTGGTCCCGTCCAGCTCTCCATCGTCTCCTGATTCCCCGGAGTTAGCCAGCCCTGCACCTCCAGAGCGCCCTCAGGTGCCCGCTCCTCCAGAGCTGCCTCAATCATTTTTTAGGGGGGGGGGCATATGCCCGTGGCCGTGGTGGCCGAGCCGGCTAAGGTCACGGAGGATCTGCCATGGCCTCCTGAGTCCCCTGATCCACCATGGCCTCCTGGACTGCCTGATCCGCCATGGCCTCCTAAATCCCCTGCTCCGCCATGGCAACCTGAACTGTCTGCTCCGCCATGACCGCTCGAGCTGCCTGCTCCGCCATGGCTTCCTAGTCTGCCTGCTCTGCCATGGCTCCCGGAGCTCCCTGATCCGCCTTGGAGGCCTTCCCGTGTCCCTGTCCTGCACCAGCCTCCAGGGCACCCACCCGGGAGGGGGGAGTAATGTCACGTTTATGGTCGGTTTTGTTTTCTGTGTTTCCGTTATTCCTGCATAGTTAGTTTCTATGGTTTTTGATTAATTAGCTCCACACCTGTTTCTGTTCTCCCTAATTGCATTACACGTGTTTATAAGCCATGTCTGTTCCGTAGTTCTCGGCCTGCTATTATTTGTATTTGTTTGTCAATGATGTGCTATGTGTGTTCCTGCCTGCTTTATGAAGATTAAAGTCTGTGTATCGCAATTCTCCTGTGTTCTCCGCTTTTCTTGTTCCTCGCTCGTGCTCCTCACAGTAGCATACCGTGACAACCATGGCATTTTAGCTCACTTCTACAAGTATTTGTGCTGTTTTATCGTTACTCGTATTTCATCGGACTTGTACCCAAGAGCTCCACATCACAAATGCAGTGCTGCACCAGTGGAGCTACCTAGCAAGTTTACTACAACAGAAAATCCATACATATGGAGCTGGTTATGTAAACATCAAAATGTATCAGTTTACTAATCATGCACTATGGCAAAAGCATTTTGATATCAAAATTACACAAGGAACCATGCAAAAATAAGTCTTTATTAATCGATAATCTGTCTCTGTATTCATAATTTGTGTTAAAAGGAATAAAAGTAGTTGGTGTTTTACTGCCTCTAGCTTTTATTTCAGCTGGAAACGATGCAGTTAATTGTATGTATATGGGGTGTTTTGTGGAGTTTCGGAAAAATGTAAGTACTTGTACATTTTTCCAATGAGCCAACCAGCTGAACACCAGCAAACCTGCTTAGGCTGGTCAAAAATGTTTCTACCAACATGGTCACCTTTCGATCTTCAGTAATTCCTTCATTCTCTTTATCAATCACTGGCATTCCTTTAACCCGTCTCTTTTTCTGATGAAAAGAGAGGAAAATAAAGATGGAAGAAGAGTGAAAGAGACAGAGATAAAGTGATGAGCAGCAGTCACTCACTGTGTCTCTTTGAAGGACATTGATTGAGTCATCTATTCCTGATGGTATATATGGCCCTCAGTAGTTTCAGACAGGTTTGGTGTATGTGTGTGTGTTTGTACGTGTAAATGATTTTTATCTCTGTAGGGGGAGGGACAAAAGAGTCTTGATGGAAGGACATCAGAGACATGGAGAAAACAAAATAAAAAAAACACTCAACCAAACGACATGCCTCTGACTAGCATTAGCATGTTTAGCGCCAAATTTAGCCAATATAGAACTTCCAAATGGATTTGTTCTGTGGTCTGTATGGAAATAAAATGTGAGGTAATATTCAATGTTTAAATATAAAAAAAAATAAAAATAAAAATAAAATCAGCACAAATATTTCATATTTCATATATAACATGATTCCTACCAAAAGAGTTATGCATTAAATTACTGTACAGAAAATGTTTCATCATGGCTCAATACATATCAGTGCTCTCCAACAGTGGCTACAGATGCTGCTGATAGAGCTTCATTATTGAACACCAAAAATGACTGTAATTTATGGTTTCACACTGAGTGGAATCTGTGGTAACCATGGTAACATATTTCTAAGGGTTACAAAATGATGAATAATAGGTCCAAATCGTTCATTAGTGCTTAAATGCTTTGTTCTCTCACAATGACCTCATGTGGGAATCGTAAGCGATTTTAGCTTTAGCTAGTTAGACTCGGTGGCTTCACCTTCACAGTGGCCACTGCTGTGTTAATGTGTATGACTTTCACAGAATGCACCATAGACCTGGGAGGCAGGTCACTTCCTCTGGTGCTCCTGTCTTCCTCTCCCCATGGTCCTTTCATTCCCTGATTCCCTCTCTGTTTCCATTTTTCCTTCCCTCTCTCCGAGCAGGACATTAATCAGATGGACACTCAGAGTATCTCTCTTTCTCTCTCTTTCTCCTTCTATCTCTACTTACAAACAACACTATAACCTCTTATTCCTCTGAAGAAAATCAGGAGGTCATTATAGAGATGTGTGCGTGTGTGTGTGTGTGTGTGTGTGTTGGTAAGTGTTTGTAAAAGAGCTGAGTGGCGTTCTCTGTTAGCTAGACATCCTGCTATCAGATAGCTGCTGGCAATACACAGATAAAACCAGATTAACTCTCTCACACACTCTCAGGCAAGAATGGATAATAATATAAATGGATATTACCACCTAATCTAGAGGTTAATGAAGGGTCTTCTTCCTATGTGATTGGGTTCATGTACAGTAATGTCTAAAACCACTACTGTATGTACTGTGTGTGTGTATGTATATATATATATATATATATATATATATAATTTAATATAATTTTAATATGTTTCATTTTAAATCAAATGTTAATTTTAAATATATTTTTTATTTATTCATATTTATTTTAATTTAAATTGAATTGTTTATTTATAAAATATATAGTATATAAGTTTATATAATAAATAACGTTAATTACATCAATATATTATAACTTTATTTCCAGGTTTACGTTCATTTTTAAATCCCATGTTTACAATGTAATCTTAGCTGTTTGGTTTCCATTGTACACAAAAGTGTGTGTGCAAGTTGAAAGGTTCATTATGTGAGCATTTTGCTTTGTTAGAGAAATATTAGCTTATACTCATTAGGAATCTGCAAGGGAGTGCAAAAAAAAACAAACAAAAAAAAAAGCGAGGTTAATAATTTTCACATACTGCAATGTGGTCAACGTCAATGCTCCCGTGAGAATGAACAGCTCTAAAGATCAGGTTACATCCAAGGGTAAGTTAAAGGCAAACTTAACCTAACACAGGTGTGCTTTGAAGTTAATCTTAAAATTTCAGATTTACCTTTAGTGCTCACTTTGATTATTACATGCTGACAATCAAAGTCAAATTACTTTTAAATGTAGGTCATTGGCAACGTCGCTCAAGCAGACCTGAACACTGATACTTACACTAGGAGTTTCAGGGTTTAATGGTTGAATTAGTCTAAACGCAGACCTCATGTCAGGAAATGTGCTACAGGATAGTTGAGCAGATGCAGGTGAACATCCATAATTGCTTCTGTGGCCTCTACTGCAATGAGGCAATAGGTTTCAGGCAGTTTTGCAGAGGGCCATGTGTGTGTGTTCTGCTGCCAATGCCTGTATATCAGCAGAACGACTTCATGGGCATCGCAAAAAACATTGGCAGGTCTTCAGCATCCACTTGTTACGGGAACTGCGCCATCGCTGGGACATTCACGAGTTGTTGTGAAATTGAAAGCAGAACAAAATATCAAGGAAAAACCAAATGGGATATATATTAAATTTACTGTAATTTCAGTATATCGGTGGAATCAACTGCCTACCCATCACCCCGTGCGATTTTTCTTATACCTTCAAATGTGCTGATATCAAACAAATGGAGAGGAAGATGAAAGGTGTGTGAAGGAAGGAGGAAATGAAAGGCAGATGAGACGATGTGTACATGTTAAGAAGAGGCAGAAAAAGAGGAAGCACGTGTCTGTACGCCTTGCGTTCCCCTCTACTTCACTTTTCATTATTTCATGCTTGCTGCGTCTTTTTAAAGGTGCTCTCCTTCTTTGTCACTTTCTTGCCGGCACCTCATTTTTTTTCTACCGTTGCCTTGCTTTGTGGCCTCAGCAGGCAGGATGACGGGCGACTACTCCACTGCCGCCTGCAGCGCTGGTCTTTATCACACTGTACACGCTAAATATAGCCCACTCCGTGAATGCGAGCGAGCGAGCGTCTACAAATGATTTAGTGTGTGCATGTATGTTTGCATCAAGAAGGGTTATATAACCTGGGGAAAGCTAACGCTTAGCATTAGCATTAATCTCAAAGGCAGTTGCTGAGCTAGTGCAGGACTCCCTTGGAAGCATGCAATTTACAATCGCAGCTATATCAGTGTTCAATGAAGATTGTTTTTAAACAGAATGAGGCTAGCCGACGCTAACCAGACAGTGTGTGTGTGTGTGTGTGTGTGTGTGTGACAAAGAAACTTTGTTACTGTGACGCAAATTGTGTAGTCTGATTTTTTTCCTTTAGCACTAATTAATTTCTCCACAAGGTGGCAACATTGCCCGGGGCCGTTGTTTCACAGCCACAAAATAAACAGAAGAGACAACAACAACAAACTACTGGAGACGGCAACAACAGATGCCTGTGTTTTGACGAACACTTTTGTGAGGGGTTTAGATATACCCACAACTTTACTTCAAACCAGTACAAAGACTTTGTTGTCACACATGACATCTGGAGAGACAATGATGATGAAACTGTTTAGTGTGCATGTGTCCACCGCATGTGTTCGAACACTATCAAATGGTGTACTTTGAAAGGCTATGTTTTGACTGTGCGTGTACACTTTCAGAAAAAAAATAATAACAAAGGTACAAAGTCGTCACAGGTTTGGTACTCTAATGTACAAAATCTAAAAGTTACATCTTTGTACCTTATTTACCAATAAATGGTACATATTAGTTTCTTAAAGGGACGTATATGTACCTAAAATGTACATACTAGTACCTTTTGAAAGGGTACCCGCCAAGTGACAGTGATGTATCATTTTTTTCTGAGAGTGTAGTGTAAGAACTTGTTTGCCAGACAAGGAGTTTCCCAAACCAGCTTGCAAATTCACACGGGAGACTATAAAACTTGGGTAAACCCCAAAGAGAGCAATAGAGGTGGTTGTCTAAGTCATCTAAGCAATTCCAGGGGACAGAATGCTTACTATCTCCCTCTGTTGGTCAACTCTATCATTCTTCCCCACAAATGCAAAATTTCTCAGGCTGTTTGTCAAGCTCATCAGACCAGGGTTGGGAATATCTTATTTTGAAGACTCAATTACTTTGCATACATTTCTGATGTGGGTTTCAGTGGAGACTCAAAGTCTCTCTCTCTTTCTCTGTCTCTCACTGTGCACTTGCATGCAGAATGATGAATCTGTACACATGGTGCTGGTGTCAGAGAGAGTGGGGAACAGATGGTGCTCTACGCTCAGAGGAGAGGTTACGGACGCCAATAGGCAGGCAAATGCAGCCCAACACAATTACCGACATCCACTCTCTATTCCTCCAGTTGAAATATGAATATAGGACTGTGTTCTTCTGGATAGGCAAATGAGGAGACAGTGAGGTCATGGCGAGTTACTGCAGACATTTTGATTTTTTTATGCTTACAAAACACACGGCAGATGTCACCTTTCATAATGGCTGTGTATGTATTTAAGTAGACAAAATGCAAACTGTTTTTTTTGCATGTCAAAATGGCCACACAAAGATGCAAATAAGCGATAGATGCGGAATAAATGAAGCTCAAAGAGTTCTTAAGAAATGAAAACTAATAAACAGTAATTTGTGTCTGTAGCCTAAGGTGTGTTTATACTGAAACAGAGATTGTCTGAGGAGAGTTTTCTTAACGGTCAAACACACTGTTGCATAATGTTAAATGGTTCATTTTCTGAATACTGTACCTGTCACAACATGTCTAACAGAGCCAAAGGTTTGGTGACGAGAGCGAGGGCGACATTGGCAGGAACTGAGAGATGACATTCTACTGTTAAAAGAAACCAAAGCCAAAAAGTCATTAGCTGGTTTTCCATCTACAATTCTTGATGCAGATTTTGGGATATAGCCTAAAAATGCTGGATGGGAAAAAGATTAATAATAAATAAAACCATAAATAAATAATTAAAAACTTTAATTTCCAAAAAGCGAGTAAAAAAACAAAAACAAACAAACAAACAAAAAAAACTGGTACAACCAGTGCAAATATTTGGGGCTAGTAATATTATTTAATGTTTTTAAAATAATTATCTTATTTTTATCAAGGCGGCATTACTTGATAAAAATGCAGTAAACAGTAAAATTGCTAAATATCAATTAATATATTATATATAACATTTACAAAATTTTTTTGTGAAAACTGTAATACATTTTGGGGGGATTGTTTGATGAAAACACAGCATTTATTAAAAAAAAAAAGTAAGATTATAAATGTATTTTACTGACTTTTAGCAATTGAATTCATCCTTTGTAAATATTAATAAAAAAAATAATGATAGTTAGCTAAAGCCAAAAACACACTGAGAGAGCTGCTAAATAAAGCATGGGGATGGGAAGCTGTCTGCCTGATGACAGATGCAATGATCCCAAAAGGAATTCTGACAAAATAACAAAACATAATCCCAAAAGAATGCTACATACATGGGATTCTGTTCGGAATGCCTGAAATCTGATGTTGGACAGCCACGGGGTACAAAAATTCTAGCAAAACAAACTTCGGCATGCGACATGGCTTCTTCACTAGCCTAAGATACTGAAACCAAAAGACACTAGAGAATTCCACAGAAACAGGAGACGACAAACAAACACACTGACAAACATGTAAACACGATCTCACAAAAACACACAGTATGAAAGCTGCTTATAATCTCTATATTGTGTTTGTTCACCAGGACTACTGCTGTAACTCCACAAGCACACACTCATACACACTAATGCACAAAAATAAACATTTTTGTGGGAGACAGACAGTTCAAAACAATACCTGCACCATTCAATTCATCATCATTTCACTGTACTAAGGCCTTCTGTTAAACCTTATCTCCTCTGTAAACCTGATGGCACATGACAATGTATTTGTCATTCCTTTGCAGTCATCTTTGACCGCATCTCAGATCTGCATCTAGATTGCTACAAAGTTTCAGTGACATAATGCTTTCAGTGGAACATCACAACAAATGTAAAACTAGAATATGATAAAAGTCTCAAGGCTTTAGAATAGAGTAGGGGAGCACAGGGTTAGTTGTAACATGCGTGGTTTAAATATTTCCACACTTGCTAGCATAACCAAATTTACGGCACTTAGTAGTTGCCACATCAAAACTATATAGAGAAAAAACTGTGCCAAAATTTACAAAATATTTTTAAGATATCACTGAATATTTATTTTACCATAGTAAAAATATGTTTATGGCTGAAATAGATTTTCCAACTCAGTTTTTAGTATTAATTTAAAATTAGACAAATCTGCTATTATTTTAATCTCCAATCTGTTATTTATCAGTTTAGATTTTTTATGTTTTTTGATGCTTCGCTAACTAGCAGAAGACACTAACCAGTTTTACATTCCAGTTGTGCAGATGGGGAACATTATAACACTGTGTTACAATGTGCCCTGTTATTATTAAACTATGCTATTATATGACATTAGTGATATAATTTACACTATTTACTTTTATGAGTTTTAATGAGAAACCACAAGAAACAGGTGAATAAGACTGACAATGGATGTTTAATATTCAGAAATTAGTATTTAAAAAATGTAAAGCATTTTGGCTCGTTTATGTGTCTCGTGTTCTATGAGAGCTGTATGTGGAGGGAGGGGAGTGTATCTCTGTGTTTTTCTGATTATCTGAATGTGTTTCTTCATATATTTGCTCAAATTGTTTTGAACTAGGCTATACTGAATAGCTGTGTCTTGCGATAAGGGTCGTCTCAAGCATGGTTGCAATGTGTTCGTCGTCAAAATCCAAAATTAGATGGGGCATGTTGTCACATTTCACTTCCATTCTTTTGAGGTAAATAACGAAAAACTTTACAATTACACTGTAATTATGAAACAAAGTGAAATATTTGTACTAGACAAGTGTGAAATTACTGTGGATAAAAATATATATACATACTCTGAACCCCACGTGGATTTACTCAAACTGAGAACGTCAAAAAGTGTTAGGTTGTGCCCCGCGCTCCCCTACAATTGAGTTTTTCCACAAACAGAAACGCTGCATGTCAAGATGCTTAGACGCATCAGTAACCTTCAGGCATCCATGAACGTGTTGCCATGAAACCCGATCTATGTTTAACAGCGGGTATGTCATATGGAATTATCTGAACTTGTTCTCTTGAACGGAAGATTATACAATCTGTACACCCTATGACAAACCGTTCTGGTCATAAAAGAAATTAAGTCTGTGTTTGTTTGCTTCACTTTTTCTTTCTCTCCCAGATGTCACCTTTGCGGCTAGTGAGCAAAGGTAAAAGTAGATCTATGAGGTGGCAAAGAAATAAGAAATAAAAGGGAGAGAGAGAGAGACTTCTTTGTGTTCTTAGACAAGCATCTGATTTGAACCCACAGTTCAGGACCTCTTCCCAGAATACAAAGCACAATTTTATGCACCTCAGACAAAGCAGCGGTCTCTTCTATGTGCACACAAAGCCTCCTCCACTCACTTTGTACACCTTTTGTTTGTTTTAAGTGCTATATTTTCCAATGCTAGCACACTGGCATGAGATACTGATGTTCGCGGTGTACACTCCTGCTTTCAATGAGGCTCTGCATTGTTTTCTTACATCAAAATAATTAAAAGACTGAAGCGCATTATAGTCACATAAGGTGGCACGGACAGGACAGTGTGCGTGTGTCTATAAAAAGCAATATCACAGGAATTAAAAATACCATTTTAAATACTTCTGTTGTGAAAAAGGAGAGAGTAGAGAGAGAGAGATCATATCACGAGTAAACAAGAAAAAAAAAAAAAAACACCCTGCTACTGCAAACCCAATAATCAAAAGATATCGACCGCTCTTGCTAATCAAGCCAGACCGAGTTTCCTCAGAAAACATGATGTGTGTGCGGGTTCGGATGTGTATTTAGCTTCTACTTCCTGATTAGGTACATTTGCTCATTTCCCAAAATGCCTTGAAATTAATGAACAAACAAGTGACCAGCGAAACCTCAATGATAATTAGCACAGTTATGAAGCGACTCCCTACAGCTCTCATATGCCAGAGACTTACAGTCGTGTTTATGTGCAAATTATAAGCTGTGTGATTTATTGGCTGGTGTCTCCAAAGCCTCCAGTGGGTTTACTGGAAGTGATGTTATTGGCTTCATATTTTGAAGAGGTTCTCATTTGCTAAAGGGAAATTATGAAACTCAGTCCTGTTCGTTTTAGAGCGTTTGGTTAGAAAACAAGATGCCGTCATTTGAAGTACAGATGGTAAACCCACATGCCAGAACTCAAACTTCCTCCTAGAGTCTGGCAAGCCTAGAACTTCAAAAAGTTACAGGGTCACCTCATCAGGGAAGAGGGATATTTTTGATCACGGTGACTGACAGGAAGACATAATGCACCACGTCCCAGAATACGTGTGTAAGCCAAGAATTACGAATAGTTTTAATTGCAAAAATGGAGAAAATGCTGTGATAAACATCCTGGTTTACACTACCATTGCAAAGTTTGAGGTCAGTAAGATTTTTAAAAAGTTTTTGAAAGAAATCCATCTGTCTGTCCGTCCATCCGTCCATCCATCCATCTATCTATCTTTCATATTCGTAATCTAATCTATCTATTATTATTCTCTGATGAATACCCATTTCAAAAGAACAATGTTAATAAAAAAAAAATGTCTTTACTGTCATTTTGATCAAAATGATGCCTCTTTAAGAATACAAAATTATTACTTTTTTCTTACTGACTGCAAACTTCTGAACAGTAGTGCATTACTGACTTTTTCTGAGACCAAATTGTAGTCGAATCAAGCAGCAGCATTTTGGAAGGAACACTGAGTCCTACTAAAAACGATTCGATTTGATGCAACCAACAGGAATATTTCAGCTGTGAACGGATCATCAGGATACACAAATCACCCCTGAGAAAAAAGAACACAGTGACGTCGATTAGAAGCATTAAAATGCATCAACACACCATGCTCATCTACACACAAACATATACGCCTTCATTGATATTCAGCCAAAGCAATAGTGTGAATTCACACACTGAGGTGAGGTGCCGTTGAGACGTTTCTGACCAACCCTATAAGACAATAACTCGCTGAATATTATTTCCTCCGTCTTTGTCTGTTTTTGTGTCCGACGCATAAACTCAAATGAATGCTGGTCAGGACAATAGCCACAGCTGGCCAGGACATCGGCCATTGTCTGGTTTGTTTGAGCAATGACACTGTTTTATAAATCAGTATGACTTAACAGGAAAAACATGTGAATACCAACTAGACAGATCGAATTTCCCCTTCCTTACACGAACAATGGCACAGCCTTCTCATAGCTATCTTAATTAGTGATACAAATCAGTTAATTGTGAAAGAACCCTTGATATTAGCTGCCGGTCATGACTACTATTTGTGCAGTCGTTCAGATGAATGCTGTCCATGTTTATTTAGATGCAACAGTATAAACATGGGAGTGTCTCTGGTCTCATTTAACTGCTATTTTATTATAATGTGACTTTTCTCCTCCCTAAGTGTTTATTTATTTATTATTCATTCACTTGTTTAATTCACTCTCTTTGTTTATAGCACTGCATTCCTTTAGCAGTGAAGCTCACACAAATCTTTCGTGTTTGCCACATCCCGTTTTTTTCTAGAAAGTACAAAGTTCCACAATAAACAATGAAAAAATGTTATCCTGTTAAAAACAGCATTTTCACCACTTCAGCTAATGCTTAAATAGGAAACCACTTAAAAAGACACAAGAATGCAAGCTTTTTGGAAGCACTTTTTCAAAAGTCACATTTCTGGAATAATATTTCAGCTATGGATTAGCATTTGTGAGTGTTTGCCAGATCCAAAAGCTTATCTTATTCTGTCAAAGATGGCCAAGGTATTGGTACTGTTGGAAGGATCTTTGATCTTGAATATGCAAGTACACCTCTGAGGTGTGGATCAATACCCCTCTCTTCCTATTCCGTCCTCCCTGCATCCCTCCTTCCCAGCCTCTCGTCGTTTTTCATTGAACAGCAAGCTCTTTCATACTGGCGCTGCCCATTAGGATTCAAGTGTGGTGTTCAGGCAAGCTCTCCGACTTAAACAAATGACAGTCTCTCCGTCATTTCCATGTCTTACTGTTGGACTCTATTTTTCTGTCATCCATGGAGGCTGTTACACATAAATAGCTCGGGTCGGCCAAAGAACAGTTTATGACTGGTTGAACTTGTACAGGTGATGTCTGATGTTTGAATATGGGTTTGTGCATGATTGGTGTGTTTACACACTCTCTGTGTGCTGATATCACATATACACACATCACATATACATCGTACTTATATTTTAAAAAATACCTGCATGTAATTACATCTGTCATAAATTTCTGTAATTATATTTATAATTACACTGTTGGCCCATCCCTTACACCTGTGGGTGGGTCCCTTAAACCTACCCAAACCACCAAAACTGTTTCTAACCTTACTCGTATCCCACCTCAATAGCAGCAAAAGTGTTTTGCAATACAATATGAACACTAAGTACATTGCACTTTTTTTTTATGTAAGTACATAACAGTTAAGGCCAACTTATATAAAATGGGACCCAATTTTATATTAATAATTGAACTGCTCATCATGTATTGAAGTAATTTTATGCATGAATAAATTAATAGATATGAGAGAAAAAAAAAAGATTGTCACGTCATTGACCCTAACCCTAATTGTTTATAGTTGACGTCAGCAGCCAGGCAATGCCTGTGGCTTGTAAATGTTCACCAGAGGAACATCAACTTCAAAAATAAAACTAGGAACTAGCCCGAGTAACAATGGATGAGTTCTACCTCCGAGCATCCTGGGAGGAAGACAAAAATGTGTGTGTGTGTGTGTGTGTGTGTGTGTGTGTGTATGCATTTGTGTGCTTGCATATGTTTTTGCATGTACATGCATGCATGTTATTGTTGATAAGAAGAAGTTGAGTGAAGTTGTGGCTTCTAACTGTGCTTGTAGCGCTGGTTGACTGAAGATATGGAAAGACCGCATTGTAGTGCACTTCAAAGCCTACATTCTCATATCGGACTTGTGCATTAGCGCATGTTCTCAACCGGCCCAAAAGGACTCGACTAGTTGTGCATATATATTTGAAATTAGTGTAACTATGACTAAACGCTAAGGCTGTAGTTGCTATCAAGCGAGTCCAACATCACATATGGCGTGGTACCCGAGTCTCCCTCCTGGGCTCATCGTTTGGCCTAGTTCTCTGTGGTCAGCCCAGATGGAAGGGTCTTTATTTTGGCTCTTTCAGTCGATCACAGCACACAATAGGGCGACTGGTCACTTTTCTTACGTTCCACTAAAACGTTTCTTCACAAATAAGAGACTCATCAGTCTGCCAAAGACAATAGAGGACAAATAAGCAAGATCATAGCAGCAGTCCATTTCTGTCCTGTTTGAGTTTGTTTGTAAGCATGTGTTTGTTTGCATTAGGCCGCTGGCCCATTTTGAGTGTGAGAGCTACAACAGCAGTGTTAATGGTCACAACACATGGCATTCAGAGCAGGCTGGAGTTTAGGGGCCGAGGGCTGTGCCGTATAAACAAAACTCATCCAAAGAGATAGAGAGAGAGAGAGCGAGAGAGAGAGAGAGAGAGAGAGAGGACACAAAAAGAGAGAGACAGAGTGAAACTGAGTGAGTGATGACTGCCAATCAAAATGGAGTGCCGCAGCTCTATCTCTCCAAGCAAACGTCACGTTTCTGGCACGAAGGCCAGAGGAGATGGAAACGTAAGAGGGATGGGGCAGGGGAAACTGGAGACTTAACAGCAGTGAATGCCCATTATCATGCTGTGGCAGGGCTGAAAAAAGGACAAAAAATAATAACATAATAAATAAAAACAAACAAATAGGAAGGCAGGAAATGGAAAGTAAGCAGAACTGGCAGGGGCATCTTGGCTTCTCTATAGAACCCATCTGCATTTCTTTACAATCATAAAACCACTCTAGGGCAGCATTTATCAGCCTGATACAGCCTCTGGAAAGGGGGGAATTAAAGAGCCAAAATGAGATATGGGGAGATAAAGATGCTATGTGCGCAATGGCTGCCATTTGCTGCGAGATGCCCCCAAGGGGAGCAGGTTGTGATGGAGAGCCACAAATTTACACTTCGAATGTTTTCCGAGTAAGTAAAGCAACAGCCGTGTCTCGCGCAAGACAGGTTCAACCAGCCGTTCTGTTCCGACGCATGCTGGGAGTGAAGTCGAACGGGAATGATTCAAGCCCTGGACCCGTGCCAGCTCCGATACCTCGGCTGTTTCCTGTGGCGCAGGTTCTGGGTGACCCCTGTGGCGGGCGTGTTAGAACATGCATGGAGATGGTTTCAGAGAGGTTAGTGTCGGAAAATAATGCTATTGTCGTCATGGCTTTTGAATGGCAATAAGCAGAAAATACATTGGGTTAATGGGTTAAACAGTAAGAGGGTGCGCCTGTGTGAGTGCTTAGCACCGGTTTCTTACATGTCAAAGTCCATTACAGATGTCAATCAAATAAACTATTCAAACCAGGTTTGTGCACCATTCAGAATTCAATTGAAAATGCCCTTATAATTCCAATTAAGTTTGAATTGAAACAGTAAACAAGCTACAAAATTGCTATTTGCATTTGAATTAAAAGTATTTTAAGCAAAAAGAAAGAGATGCAAAATAACAAATTGGAATTGAGTATAATTAATTAATTAATTAATAGAAACACAAATTTGACCAATAAAAACCTAAATCATGGCTTTCAAATCAGGAAATCCCTCTTCCTTTAATTCCAGTTCAACTTCCTGTGAGTGTGGCCAATTCAATTCAAATTAATTCTCATGAACTGAAAGGGAGCCAATTCCTCAATTCAGATTTTTGCACAACCCTGATTCAAACAATAGCAAAAAGCCACCTAGCAAAATCGACAGTGTAGGGTGTCTTTCTTCCTCTCCCAGGCTCCTGTCAGCTTGTGGGAGAGGAACGTGTTGACAAGCGCAACCCCTGTCTTTGTCCCTGTTTGTTTGTGTTTAAACAACGGCAAGGGCAGAGACACCAAAACACCAGGAACTCCAAACAAATGACCCAAATGAATAGCTCACTTGCCAGCGTTAAAGGGACAGAGTTCACTACGCATCTGTCTGCTAACAAGCACCCTACCGGAGAGCCTTTTGTGCTCCATTTGCGACCTCACTGGCCTGATAATGAAGAGAGGGGACCGACCCAGGGTCGCTTACAATCAAGCATCTGCCAAATCAGGAAACAACCTTTAAGCTAGATGCAATCATTTGTTTGTTTCAGACTTAATCAGACAGGGTGGAGACCGCAGTCTCTTTAAGATGCTTTCAGAAGCATTGGCAAACTTCGGCTACCACTACATTACGATACCCAGGGGCTCCTCTATATCAAAGCAGCAATTTAAGAGTGCATTTATAAAGAACAAGCCTTTACAGTTCTATTTCTCAAGACAGCTTCTCTGTCTGGGCAAGATGAATATTTCTACATAAAGTCAAACTTTTCTATTGTATAGAATGCAAATTTGCAAACTGATAATTCCACTGTGGCCATTTTGGCACATTCAACTGACAACATAGTCAGTATTTTCCATATCAGAGGACCAAAATAAGAGAGGTAAACATCAGTCTTTCTGAGTGGATCACTCGTTTACTTTGTCATTATTATTCGGTTTGCATATCAAATGTGTTTACATAAAATAACAGTCTTGAGGGAACAAAAACAATTCCCTTGTCAGCCTGAATATTTTCCTGTTGAAGTCTGGCCTTCACTAAATGGGCTGTTCAATCTCAATACATCTCCTAAATGTGGCATGACAATTTGGGCATAATTACGTGGCTAATACGTTATTAACAGAGACATAGTAATGTATTTGGATGCCGTGAGGTGCTATCTCCAATTACCTTCATTTGGGCTTTGTAAAACGATCAGGTAAAGTGTGAAATAAGAGAATCAGATAAGAGGGAGGGTTTGCAGGTGGAAATGTAAATATGCGTTCGATCGAGGTCGTAATGTCGAGGATATTTAATTAAGCTCGCCCGCTGCCTGCTCTGATAGCTGGGATTGGATGAGAGCGGAGGGAGGAGAGGCTGGAACTGAATGGGTGTAGCAGAAAGAAAGAAAAAACACACACAAAAAAAATAGTTGAGAAAAGGTTGAATTGGAATATGAACTGGCAATCAGTCAATCAACCAAGCTATCTATCTATCTATCTATCTATCTATCTATCTATCTATCTATCTATCTTTCTATCTATCTATCTATCTATCTATTCAGGTTTGTCTTCACAAACTTTGCTTTTTAAAGTTACATGAAGTTCATTTGAATTCTACTTCACATTAAAATTTAATTCAAATTGCTATTCTGCATTCTGTTTCATACCTCAAATCAAATGTAGGTATTCAGGCACCCAAAATGTCTGTTTAAAATACAGAAAAATCATTTTTGGAGGCTTTTTGTCACTTTAACCAATAGCAAAAGGATTAAACAAAAATAATTTGTTAGATGGGATGAGGACAGGCCGATTTCAAACCTACATTTCTTATTTAAGCACCAATGCACATGCTCTAACCACTATGTCACAGCTCTGTCTACCTCCTGCTTTCTACAGGCAGTAAGAGGCAATAAAGCGCAAGTGTTTAGTAAATTTGCACCATTGTGTTTTGACACATGCACACAAACACATACACTTTTTGTACGGCGGAACAAAGTGACCAGCGCTGCATTGTTACAGTTTTTCTCAATTGCTTTGGCTCAATTCTCGAATGAAACTTGAGCCAAAGCAATTGAGAAAAACTGTAATAAGGATATCAGCTTGATTAAAACATGCCTAGGGCACTTTCACATTTGTCATAGTTAGATTAAATTCACTTTGAGGCTTTTATATTTGTCTCCTTGATGTTCTATCTTCCATACATACACATACACACACACATTTTGTCAGGCACCAGTGGCCAGCGGTCAGGGAGAGAGGATGCATTGCGGACATCATCTCGTTCATCATGAGTTGGACAGGGGGCAGTAGAGTTGACAGAGCTGTTCCATCAGTCACAGCAAAGATACACACACACACACACACACACACACACAAACACACACACTACCACACACTCTCACCGGAGATAGATCAGGTTAAGGTCCAGTGAACACTGTTTATCCACTTTCAACACGCACGCACACACTTGCATCTTTTACAGGGAGATCTTTCTTTCACCATACATTTTGTGCAATAAGACACACATGCTAGCAAACGCACATTCCCAATGTGAGACAAACACACACCCACCCACAACTGTTCCAGGGGCTGTTGTATTGTTGGCTCAGACAGGGCCTGTTTCTGGAGGAGATGGTTACCTTGCCGTTGGGTGACAGCGGATCAATCTGTAATCTGTGTCTGTTATTGATGACGGAGTGTGAAAGAGAGATAGTGGAGCTCAATTCCACCACCTTTCATCTCTCTGTTGTTTCCGAACTGATTCTGCTTGATTCTTGATGTAAGACACATTCTGCATAGAATTCCACAGCACAGAAGATAATTGAAGGAGAGATTAACCTGCTCAAAAGACTGGTAAAGGTGGTCAGATTTCTTTTCTCAGAACAATGATAGGACTTACAATTTCTGCAAAAAAAAAGTATATATAGTAATACTCACTTAAAGTGAAAGAGATTTCTGAGAAAAACTTTTAAGGAGAACTCAACTCCCCCACTGTTCAGTAAGGCTCTCTGATGAACACTGCCAGTAAACGCAGAAGAAAGATTGAGGGTGGAGGCCTTGCACATATAATAATATTAGACAGAGACACAGTGGCTATAAGGCCAGCCAGTTTCTACTCTCTCTCTCGGATTCTGTTGCCTTTTATCATTTAAAGGAATATTCTAGGTAATTTAGAAATTAATGTTTGTGGACAGTATCTATGCTGTGAATGCACTTGAATGCACTTTAGCTAGCAATTTAGCAGCCTAGCACATAGCACCTCAGTCCAGGTCACATTTCACCCTCAAAAAAAAAAAAATGCAGTACCATCAAACACATTTCTACCAAATTTCAATACCTATTTTGTATTCTGAATGTAATTTTTTAGTGATAATTGTCATTGGATTCTCATTACTGACCTACTGAAATACAGTTTTTGATCACACATTATTTTTTAAGGTCCAGTTCTTGCTATTAACAAACCATTTTTGGCTCAATAAACTCCTAATTTGCTGCTTATTAATAGTTAGGTAGTTGTTAAAGGGGTCAAAGGTAGTTGTTAAAGGGGTCATATGATGCGATTTCAAGTTTTCTTTTCTCTTTGGAGTGTTACAAGCTGATTGTGCATAGATAAGATCCCTGAAGTTGCAAAGACTAAAGTCTCAAATCAAAAGAGATATTCTTTATCAAAGTTAAGACTCTGCCACGCCAAAAAGCATCATATTACCCCTTTAAGTTTAGGTATCGGGTAGGATTATGGGATGTAGAATATGGCCATGCAGAATATGTGCTCTATAAGCACTAATAAACAGCCAATATGTTAATAATATGCATGCTAATAAGCAACTAGTTAATACTGAGTATC
>NW_015558646.1:3046795-3059821 GCF_001515605.1 Sinocyclocheilus anshuiensis
TACACACACACACACACACACACACACAAATATATATATATATATATATATATATATATATACACACACACACACATACAAAAAATACTGTGCAAATATAAAATGTCTTAAAATTATGTGCAAAATTCAATGCTGTGTGCTTAATTATCCTTTACAAAATATTATTTCATTTTGAAGAGAAACGTGACATGCTGGTAACAGATTTCATGATTCATGTTGCAGGAATCATTTTCAAACTCTTTCTGTGAAAAGCACAGCTGTTTCCCATGTTTAACCATGCTATTCTGCCTTCTAAAATGTTGAGTCCTTCTACTATGTTAAAGTGAGATAAGATACCATGAGTATGTATATGTGTGTGCGTAAGGGTTTGTGCCTGCAGCGGTGATTGACAGCTCAGTGCTCTGATTAATGTGACTGGGCTCTGCGCTGGAGAGAAAAGGAGAGAGAGAGCTCCCATTCCAGCTCTCAGCCACGTATAACACTGAGAGCAAGATAGAGAGGAGAGATCATGAAAGCAGCGAAAGAGGGACTGAGGGACAGAGAGACTGGGGAATTCTCTCTCCTATTCATCAAAAACACTTTTAATTATACCATATTGCCTCCTCTAGATTACTCCCATTTACTCCCTAGATTTAGACGCAAGGCTGCACGGAGTGGCTCTGAATCTAAAATAACAATCTGCTTCTCTCTTCCTCTCATTTTCATTTTATCTCTGTCTTTCCCTCTCCCTCTCGATGACACTTCAGTATGTCTGTCTTTAGCATTCTGGTGTTAGAGTCGTCAGGAGCAGGTCGAAATCATTATTCAGGACAGAAATGCGATGTGGCCTCTCTCACTCTTTCTCGCTCTTTCATCTCGCTGTGTGCTGCGGTGGAATTGAAACAGAGCAGACAAAATGCGCTAATCAAATGTCAGCATTAAACATACATGATGGCTAACTTTATAAAAAAAGAAGGAAGGAACTTATCTACAATCATGATGGCAACAGGAGCAGACTGGAATATTGATCATTTCTGCAGAGTGTGTGTATGTGTGTGACACGTTTACGTGGGTCAGTTAAAGTCAAACTTGAATTAACTTCACATCGCTGTGCATTGCATCATTACTTAGCGGGGATTTAGCTGGTTGATGATTGCTGACGCACCCACCCTTGCACACACATCCTAACACAGACACAAAGGTTTTTTTTTTTTTTTTTTCACACAAAGTTACGCTCACACATTCCAGCTGCCTTTATACTAGGAACAAAGACGAAGAAGGAAAATACAAAGAGGCAAAGAATTCTCCTTAATTAAAGTTTCCAATCTGTAAATCGATTAAATTAAATTCTGTAACAAAAGAAGGGAAAAGACTGCGCTATGCACAAGCCCACACAAACAGCCAGCAGGTGGAGTGTGTGTGTGTGTGTGTGTACACGGGCTCCTGCTGTAAGAAGATGTGTGTTTGGTTGAGATTAAACACTAGGTTTAGCAGGGTAGGATACTAACTTTGCTTTAGGCCTGCTTTCCGAATGCAGCGGGAGAAAGGGAAACTTCCAGACACAAACAAAATGACAATATTTCACTGCTTCACTGGACCTTCATCGAATTGTTAACTAAGGTGTTACATATTTATTTTGTTGTGGGAACCAGTGTTGGGAGTACTAAAGTATGCGGAAAGTGATGTGACAGTAGACGTGACCACACATTCTTTATCCTTATTTGAATCAGTTATTTTGGTTCATTAATTGATATGAGGTGCTGGGAAGTCTGAATCATTGTAGCTAACCGGTTAATTCAGTTCATGTAAATGAACTGGTTCAGAAAACAATTCACTGATTGACACAAAGTGCTAGGAAGTATGATTCGTTTTTAGTGAATTGCCTCATTTGGTTCAAAATGAATACGTTGAAAAAAACTATGTATTGGCTTGTATGAGGCGTTGGGAAGTATGATTCTTTTTAGTGAACCAGTTAATTCGGTTCATGTAAATGATTCAGTTCAAAAGACATTTTGCTGATTGATGTGGCACTGGGATGTCTGATTCATTTTAGTGAATTGGTCTGTTTGGTTCATGTAAATGTATCTTAATGAATGAATGAATGAATGAATGATTCATTTGAGTCCTTGCACATAAGTGTTTTTTTTTTTTAAGTAATGCATTTGTTTAAATATTACTTTAATGTCAATTTACCAATTTAACATTCTAATTATTTATGTACCCACAGCTGGTTGCAACAAATGTGTCAGCAACATAAAAATAATTTAATTCCTAAATCATTTCAATTGTCTTTCTTAAAAGGTTCCTTGCAACTCGGTCTAGGTCTATTACTTTAAATGTAAAAATTAATGGTCATCTGACATTTAGATCTATATTCAAAAAAATACTGCCTCATTAAAATATCAATATAGTTGGCTACTTAGTAATATAACCTAAAACGTCCCTAACTACCTTTTCAAAACATAGTTTATCTACTTTAAATTATGACTAGCATTTTAGCTTGACAAATTAGAGTATCAAAACGGCTTTCCCATAACGGTTGGGAATATATATTTGTGTGTGTTTATTCGCATAAGCATAGGCAAGGGAAAAAAGTCTGTTTGATTATATTAGCATGCATAACTTGTAACATCTATAGTTTGTAAATATAGAATAAAGCAGCAATCTTGTAAGTAAACATCAATTACTGTGTGATATGCTCCTTTAAAGCATACCAGCCTTCTTACTTTCTGCTGAAGGCCCATTTTATCTTCGATTCACGAACAAAGATGAACTCTATCCAAGACTGCGTCGTATTCCAGAATCAATATTTCCAAGTACGTGGGCTGCCAGTGTGTTTTTGTTTGTTTAAGCAAACCTACTTTATCAATATTATTCATCAGTGACGGCACTCTTGTGAGCTCACGGGCCTGGAATGATGGAGGAGAGGAGACGAGCGAAGAGGAAAAGAGAGGAGGATAAAATAATAGCTTATGATAAAATAAGCTAGTGGGTAAAATGATAGACAGGTGTGTTAGTTTTTGTGTGAGAGTGTGTGTTTGTCCAAGCACATGTAAAATCTGATAAGCAAGGAGAAGAAGAGAGCAAACAGTGGTGATATTAAACACCTGGTCCACATTTCCAACCTCAAACACACACTAATTTCAGTCTGTTGCATGGTTATATAGTCATGCCATGGGTGAATTGGGCTCTAATTATTCACATATTTCACACGGAAGTAAAAGTGCAGTCTGCCTCTACGAAATATATACACACCCTCCCACTTTCCCATAAAGTCCCGACCATATGGACAAAATCTGAAACCACCAGAAGAACTTGTGCAAAATGTTTTTTCTACTCTTAGTTTCCCTGTGTTATTCTCTCTCACACTATAAATAATCAAATCTCAAGTTAATGTATTACTCTTAAGCCTACTTGATGCCAAAAGCCTTCTCTTACATCTGCCTCACCTGGACTTAGAAGAAAAGATGCAGCATTTATAAATCAAACCCCTTTGGACTAGGTCATCGCATGTCTGTGTTCTGATCAGACTGTTCTTTTAGTTTATTGAGCCTGTTCTGAGAACTTTGAGACAACAGTGAATCTTCTGACTATTCCACCGTACAAATCCTATCACGCAATGTCAAAAGAACAAGCAAACCGAGCTTTATTTACAACTCTAAATCCTGTCTTAAGAGAAAATCACCAAAAAAAAAAAGAAAAGAAAAGTGAAATGTCATTGTTTACTCTTTTCCACGACATTCTAATTTATTGAGATGCACCTGTATAATAAATAGAAAACAGTTATTTTTAAATAGTTATAATATTTCACAATGTTACTGTTTTATCATATTTTAATAAAATAAATGTTGCCTTGGTGAGAATAAAAGACTTCTGTCAAAAAAATACCAAACTTAATTTATTTATTTTTTTACATAATGGAAGTAAAGGAGGGAGTTGAAGACCTAAAATAGCAAAAAGAACCATAACAGTATCATTCAAATAATTCATTTTTGTAGCTTGAAAGCTTCAGTCCCCATTCATTGTAATTCCATGGAAAAAAAGCAACCAAATACATTATTCAAAATATCTTCTTTTGTGCTCCACAGAAGAAAGAAATCCATACATGTTTGGAATGACATGAGAGTGAGTAAATGATGACAGAATTTTAATTTTTGGGTGAACTATCCCTTTAAAACTATTTTTGATATAATCAATAAACATCAGGAAGCATTTAATTTCACAGCGAGCGCATTTGCATGTGTCGGTGTTAATTCATGAAAGAGGTGAGAGGCCAGCGAATGAAACCCTCCAGTGTTCGTCTGGTCCAGTGGGGTGTTAGTGAGGGTGATATTGTACAGCTGGGTAAGAAACAGGGAGTCTTTGTTTCAGGTAGTGTGCTAAACGCTCGTTAGCCTAATTAGCGCAGCGCCATGCTACTTTGCTTACAGTGCAGCCCTCAGTAACGAGGCCACAACCTCATTTCCTGTGGTGACGTCACACAAATAAGCGACAACACACTAGTGTTTCAACAGTCTTAGCTTTCACACAAATCCAAGACGGACACACACACATTCGTAGCCACCATTTCAAGTGCCTGCGGACGAGCTTTTGGCTAGCAGAGTCATATTTGGTACGCTCTGCTTGTTTCTTCAAGCAAACACACACATATACAACACACAGGCCCGAAAGGAATGTATCTCAAGAATAGCAGTAGATGACTCAACATTTGCTGTTCAAAGCCCCACAAAAAAGAAGAGAGAGGTAAAGAGTCACCTTACCGGACAGGAAAGTAGACACTTCCAAGAGATACTTCCCCACAGATTCAGTTACCAAACTTTAAATAACACAGAGACACAAATCCAGCCTGTGTGTGCATATTTGCGGGAAGATTACAAAACGGAAATGGTGTGCTCATATCCTTTGGGCATTTACATTTATTTTAGAGCTCAGTCTCTAATGGGAAAAGCCAAGATTTTTTTTTGTGCTCAAATGAAAAGTCTCTCGACTTTGGCTAATTTCCATCTTTTAATTTTCAACCTATTTCCTCTGATCATTCTGCCTAAAAAAAGAAAAGCAAAACATTTCTCCAGAGTGTGATGATGACACAGCCGGCAGAGCCTTTCAAGAACATCTGCAGACGGGATCAATAAATCAAAGTCCTATTTTGTGTCTGATTGCCTTTGAACCAATTTAAACCAGACCAATGGTCAGCGTCCTATTTGAAACACAAAAGCTCAGAGGCGTTTGAGCAGCTCTAGAGGCTCCTAGCTGTGGTATCATGGCTCGCGTCAATCAGAGGAAGGCATCAGGGACATCCCATGAATAATGCCTGAAGCGGCCGTCTGTCCTGTATAAAGCTTTTATGAGGTAGCTGGTCACTGAGACTCACAGTGTGTAATTGACTCTTTAGAGTCCTTTCTTAAAAAACTGCATAAACTAAAGAATTGTTGGGAGAAGAGAAGGAGAGAATCCGCCTCCTGTTTTACAAGGTCAGTGATAACAGTTGTATGTGGAGAGTTATAAATGAGCCTACAGCGTCAGCGTAGGAGATCACATGGTGGAACGTTCTAGAAGCCCCCTCATGCAAGGCAGGTGGAACAAACTCAGCTTCTTTGTACACTATGCTCCTGATAAACTGATTTTTTTTATTCTAAAATATATTAAAGTCAAAAGAAGTCATTTAAAATTGTACTAATGTTGCACAATATTACAGTTTTTGTTGTGTATATAAATGCATAAAGCATAAAAGAGCATAAAATACTTCTAAAAATCTTACTGAGCTGGCTTTTGAATGGTACTGTACATCTTCTGAATCTACCAAATCCTTATGTGAGAAACAGACCAAAATTATGTCTTTATTCACTGAAAACCACCTTTAGTTAGCTGTTAACCTGCAACTGGATCACTGAATCAGAGAGTTGAACTTGAGAAACGGATGAATCAGATTCATGAATGAATCATTTAGACCAGTTTTGTGAACAGTGACAGGATCTGACACCAAAGATCGAATGATTCATTCAGGATACCAACCACTCATGAACTTGCATGGAAAATATGTTCAACACACCAAGCTTGAAAGCCTCAATGATACAGAAAACATTTTGGGTGAACTATTTCTGTAAATAACTATTTCTAATAAGTATAGGCTATACCTTAGAGGATCTCACATTCTTGGATGTCCTTCCCTGACAAACAGGCCTGTATGGAGCTAAACACATACAGGAGGAAGGTATATGAGGGGAGGGGAGGGGAGGGGGGGATCTCCTTCAAAAGATCTGTGCATCTGACTCCAGAGGTGATTTGAGGTTCTTTCATAATCAGTGACTAAAATAGTCATTTTGCTCTTGCAAACACAGGGAAGGTGACACCCTCACATCCTCCGTGATGATCTACATGTCTAGCCTGAGGGACTTGTAGCTACAAAAACTCTTCGAAGTGCTATGAAAGCTGTGAGTGCACAAATACACATACTCTTGTCCCGTGAGGACCTCTGTACGTGTGTGTGTGTGTGTGTGTGTGTGTAAGAGAGAGAGAGAAAGTGTGTGTGTGTGTGATTTTCTCTCTCATTTATTCTAAAAAATGCACAGATGAAAGGCCTGAGAACAGAGTATATCTGCTGCAGCCGGATTCATGAGAACATTAGTGTGCATATGCACGTTTCTGAGTGCAAGCGTGTGTTTCCGGAGCCTTTAAACTGAGGTGAATTGTAAAGTTTATGTGTGTGTGTGTGTGTGTGTGTGTGTGACTGTGTGTGTGTGTGTGTGTGTGTGTGTATAAAATGTGTGTGTTACAAGATGGTATCAGTGTGTACTCATGTGTGTGTGGCAAGAAAGAACATTTTTTTGGGCTGAATGGACCTCGCTGTTCCCTGTGCCCGACAGAGAGATGGATGTTTTGAACAGGATCCAGGCAAGAGATATGAAGTATCCTCACATACAATACAAGATAGATAGATGGGAGTGAATGTTTATGTTTGTAGGATTTGACGTAGGGGGTGTGCAAAAAAAGGAGGAAAAACGGCTAAAGGTGCAAAGGAAATAGTAGGTGATTATAAGAGTGAAGGGCCTTATGGAGCGTGCAGTTAACTGTGATGCACTATAAGTAGCGTGGAGAGCAAGAGAGGGAACTGTGAGTGCGTTGAGAGGGAAGAGAGGGAACTCGCTGGTTTATTTTGAATGTAGGGCACCTCATATCGCAGGCCGTTATAGAAAATTCCAGAGTCAGCGAATCCTGCTGCGAACAGAGATGATGTTTTATGTGAGCTGTAAAGGCTCAATGAAAGTTCTTCCATAACTGGAAGAGGTGGATGGGAAAAAAATAAGCCATTTAATTAGCCTGTTTAATTTGGCCATGAAAAACATAAAGCAAATAGGCAGCTTAATTTGCCACCATCTTTTATGGTAATGTTTTCCGCAAGAAGAGTGAGAAGGGGAAAAAAAAAACAGTGTTCTTTTTTTTGGAGTAAGATGTGCCCCCTCAGACAGTTACTTAACAACCTACCTAACAATAAGAGAGTGATTGAGGGTAAGCAATAAGATGATACTTGAAAAATGATGAAAAGGGTACTTGAAATATGATAAAATATAAATATTAGAGGAAAAACTTACTTTTTCAGTTAGCTGCTTGGGCAACATTTCTAATTATCATTTAAGTTCTAAAATTACTAAAACTGAAATAAAAAATAAAGCTAAATTTAAAAATAATAACAAAAAGGCTCATACAAAATTAGAAAAGTGCATGTAATTACTAAATTTAAACTAAAAGCTAAATTTAAAATGATAACTTAAAATATAAAAATAAAAGTGAATTCAAAATATAAATAAATACTGTCATATTATGTAACTTAAAGTAACAGGGGACTTCGAAAAAGGACGTAAAATCACCATATAAATCCCACAATTCCAACCTTCTTCATGAAACATTCCAACAGTTTCCAGAGGAAATGAAAAGTATGTCACTATGACAGCCAGAGTAAGATGTGTCCTCTCAGGCAGTTACTCTATGACCCTTCCTGACAATAACAGACCGCTGTAATACACAAGAAAGGTCTGGATTATATATTAAAAACTATGCACTGTGGCAGCTTTCCTCCAGAGGACTCTGCACTTTAAATGTCCTATTGGAGAATTGAATGTGGAATGACCCTCTACCTTGGCCTGTTCAAAGATCCGACCACTCATGCCTGCACTATCCAATCAATGCCTCAATGGCAACAATAAATTGCCTATTCATAGGCCACTGATTTCCCAATCGTGGTTCCAAAAGCGGCTTCATTTAGAGATGTTACCATGATAGAGGCACACACACACACTAGCGCAGTTATGCATGACCCAGGTCGTCTTTCTTCCACTGTTTACTGTTATGCAATGAGGGACCCAGTGTGATTTAACAGCAGAAGCCCACCTCATCCTTTATTCAGAAGGGTGGTTGCTTCTCTTCCGTTTTCTCTCTGTCTGTTGATTTATTTATTTATACTGTTCTTTTTTTATTTCTCATGGTCTTTTTTTCACCCAACACATTCCGTAATCTCACACAGAGTGAAATGTCCAATTTGATGGCGTTTTTATGGTTTGGCATGACAGGTACTGAACGTATTTCATCTGATGATTTGACAAAAATGTACACTAACCCCTCAGAAAAAAAATGTGTAAGCTGGTCTTTGCTGGTTTAGGCTGGTCACCCAGCCTGGCTTGAGGAGTGCCCACATTCCCCTCAAAACATCTCCCATCTAGACCAGCCTAATGATGCTGGGAGACCAGATAAGGGCAGAAACTTTGCAAAGAATCAACTTAAATCAGCTGGTTTCAGCTGGTCAAGTTTGCTGGTTTTAGAGTACTTATCAGACTAGGGCAACAGCTAGACCATGTTATGATTTTAAACTTTTTTTTTTCAACAGTGATGACCTTTAAAAATTCTCACGACACAGTCTAACTCACAGTTCAGTGAGTCATTGCAGCTGGTCATTTCACCTTTAACTCAATCTTTAGAGTATTTATACATATAGAGGAAAGAAGAGTGTAAAGTAGGAGGATATACTTCCTGACTCTCTGTATCCTGTTCGTCTTGAAGGCCTCTATCTCCTGAAGAAGCACTGAAGGGACTAAAATACATTTCTGACCAAAAAGAACTAAAGATTCACAGCTGCAGAGGCAGAAAAAAAGTGTCTTTATATACAGTCTTCTGTTCTGTTCCTAGTTCACTCACCAGAGAGACTTCAGGCCAGTACAGAGCCCAAACATGTTAAAATAAAGAGAAAGAGAGAATAAATATTGCACCTTTAAGTGTTGTTTTGGACTGGCATGGTAGCAATAAGAACAGGTATGGCACACACACACACAACCTGCAGATGGTTTGCCTCCCTGTAAAGAAACAGAGTGTGCAAGCGTGAGAAAAAGCGAAACAGAGGCAGTCAGCCACATGGTGAATGTAAAAACAGAAAAATAAGCAACAGTTGACACCCCTTTGGCTCTTTTTTAAATGAAAACTGAGTACAGAAGTCGTGCGCTGTGCTGAGATTTGGTACGGATCCTGACAGCTAAGCATTCACTAAAAGGTTTTCATGCTTGCTGAGGAAGGTTTCCCTCACCTTCATTGTGCCACCTCGGGGACGTACCCTCTGCAAACATAAAAAAGTCACCAGAACAATGCAGCAAAATAAATTGCTTGACATCACAGGGTCCTATTGATGGCATAAACTCTCTCTAGTGTTTTTCTTCACCCTCTGCTCTGTCACTATTTATTCTGTAATGTATTTGACTTGTGCGCATACGTTGCGTGTGTCTAGTCGTGCCTTAATTCTTCGTTACACCACCGAAACTTCCGACAAGTACAACAAACAGCTTCTCAACACTTTACCTCATTAATCAGTAACAGATTTCATTCATTCGGTCCAAAAAAATAAAGCCACAGGGGAGTTTGGTGTGCCGTCTTGGCATAACAAGGATTAAATCGCTCAGGCAGCTGCGCTAAATTCTGAGCTTCCCAGTTGGGGGGATATGAACAGGAAGGTACGGGATACAAACACAGGACAAGACAAGCCGGGATTAAATACATTTGTTTTCCTCCTCGAGAAATGAGTATTGACGCAGGCAAGGAGGCAGACGGGCAAGTAGGCAGACAGGCAGCAGCCCCTTTTTCCCTCTCACACACGCACCATGCGTCGACAGCCAGGGTGAAAATTAATTACTCAAGTGTGTGAGAAACTATCCAGGCAGCAGCAGGAGAGGATGTACGCCTGTGTGAGCACGTGTGTGTGTGTATGTGGAGAAGATAGATGTGTAATATAGCACTCGCCTTCAAAGCACACCACTTTACCTGATTTAAGATATCACACATGCATATTTATTTGACTACAGCATTAGTATTTATGCCACATACTTCAGCTTGCACTGGGCTATGTGCCATTTAAAGAGTCTCGAACACTTTTTATCAAATGCATTTTCTGTATCTCGCAGTGTTTATCTCAATGTCAGTCGTGAAGCATGTTTAAAGCATATGCCCAATGGTTGCCCATTAGCCCAGAGCAACTGTGCAATTATCTGCTGTCAGGATATTTACACCAATCACTCGCATCCTGTTCAATTATGCATGCTTTTTAGCCTGGATGCTTTATCCTTGTCTTTTTGTTGTCGTAGACCTGCTTTAAAGTGGATACTCTACTCTCCATGGTCCTTGGGTGTTGATGTTGAATCAAATTCCCATTAATTTGAATCAATACAAAGAAAAAACAGATCTTGGTTTAGATCTTAGAAGCAAGAGGTGTCAACCTCCATGTTCACATGTATCCATTGACCAAAGCAGACAAAGTATGCTTTCGTTGGCCACTAGTCGTGGAGTTTAATCCCCTTAGGTGGGATGTCACAGGGTCGAGGGTGAAGGGAAGGGAACACAATGCACGGACAAGACTGCTGCTGTGCTGGAGAGACGAGAATATCCATCACCCGATTTCAGCGCTACCCTTGTCATGACCCCAAACATCCCAAAGTGCTTTTAATGTATATTTAGGCATAGCATCAACACCAGCGCTAATGAATGGAGCTAAGCTTAGCACTAGCAGATGGTATCACCAGTGCAATAAAGCAAAATTAATTTAATTAGGTTATCTTTAGGATGGGGACCCAAAGGTAACACCTTTTCCTGTCAACAAGCCCAGCAGTAACCATGGGGTCTCAAGGGATGGAATGAGAGAGAGAGAGAGAGAGATTGAGGAGAAAGAAAAAATGGAGGGAGCTACAGAGCAAATGCAACAATTCCCACCGGTTCTACATAGTGACCCATTCCCAATAGGCAGAGATAGGCTGGGTCTGGCTTTCATCCTCTGCTAAACTATAAATCTCAATGCCTTTTTTTGTGGCTTTACTGAAGCTAGCCTCATTTATCTCCCGTTATATTTTTGTTTGTTTAGAATGAATGTGATGAATAGAATTACCTCTAACCATATCAGACCATCAAAGACACTGCGGTTGAGGCAGATACAGTCAGCATAGTATCTTTTTTATCCCTGCCGACTGGCCTCTTATTGTTTGTCCTTGCTGTTTTTAAATGGCAGCCATTGAGTCAGGCCAAAAGCAGGTTTGGGTCTTCAGAGGAACCACAGGGGGCGGTTTGCAGTTCACAGCCCACTGACGGAGCTGCAAGTCCCCCACAGATCGCTCGCATTCAACCGGGCTTCCTGCTGGGATGGGCCCTCTAAAGACACAAAGCTGTCTCAATCCCCTCCTTGCACATACAAGCAATGGTCTGGAGCGAAGCCTTTATCATTCTAAGCAGAGACATTGTTGACTTTCAACAGCTGATTCCGCAGATGAGGTCCCCCGCATGTCTGGGCTTTACATCTTAAAAGCCTCCGACGTCTACTGGAATCTGAATAGCATTAACATTTCAACAGACTGGAATATTGAAACAAGCCAGCTCTGACAGAAGAACAATTTCTGTCTAAAAGAGACACAGGCAACGAGATGTCAAAATGCTTGTTGCCAACTTCTCATGAAGAACGGATGTAAACAAGGTCGAAGAGATTGATCAAAACTAAACATGTTACAGCATGTGAAAGGAGATGGGAGACTGCAAATATGTAAATGGCAAGTTGACACATTGCGGGTCTACGTCCACATCAAAATGTTAGAATAAAAAAAATAATATATCTAATTTAACATGTCATGAAACTACATGGAAAATAGCTAACTAAATAATTAATAGCTGTTTTAAATAGTATAATAGTTAATATTCCCAAATGCATTTCACATTAACTACCCAAATACCTTAAATATCTCTGTGTTTCATTCAGGGTGTTGCAGTATGAATTGCAGGTACTTGAAGCCGAACAGCATGTTGCAGTCACATGACCTGTTCGTTTTATATTGCCTTAACATTGCTGTTTAATTTAGGGTTCTACAAATCAATAGGAAGATCTAAATATAGATGTGAAATGACAAAGTGAAGGATTACAGGGTGGCTTATGACTACCGCAAATGGGCTTCCTGCTGAGGCTGAGAATGGAATCCCACTGTCTGCTCATATACTGTACTTACACTATTGGTATGTAAAGACAGTTTAACCTGGACAGGCTTTGTGCCAGTTACTGATGTAGGTACTGCAAAAACTTTTCAATGTATAAGCAGGTAAGATGAGGACTATAAAGAGAGTTGGTATATTTCTGGTAACTGGTAACCAATGTCAACGAAAAAAATGAGTAGTACTGGGCTGGTCATGTGTTCTAACCCACTCCATGTAAAATCAATCAGCTTTTATTAAGATACTTATATGACTGGAGTCATTATCTCATGCTAGTGTACATCACTTTAAACAGATTTGCCTACAGTACTATGCACAGTACTTTATACAAATAATTTTTTAATGAGTAAAAATTATTGAGTGTGCCTTTAAAAATGCATAAAAAACATCTATGTGCACACATGCCCATACAGACACACACATTT
This sequence comes from Sinocyclocheilus anshuiensis, assembly GCF_001515605.1. Classification (NCBI taxonomy): domain Eukaryota; kingdom Metazoa; phylum Chordata; class Actinopteri; order Cypriniformes; family Cyprinidae; genus Sinocyclocheilus; species Sinocyclocheilus anshuiensis. The sequence continues at coordinate 3,059,695 of NW_015558646.1, forward strand.
GCATGGACCCACACACACTTATAGAAAACGGCAAGAACATCATCCATCACCCTCTAAATGCACAGTTCAGTCCCGTCAGATAAATGCCTCATTAGTGCTGAATCCAGAAAACTGCGCACACACACAC
>NW_015558646.1:3059881-3060239 GCF_001515605.1 Sinocyclocheilus anshuiensis
TGCGCACACACACACACACACACACACACACACACACACACACACACACACACACACACAGACAGACTGGTAAAGGCATTATACATGAGTTTACTCATCCAAATGTCCATTTATTGGCTTTGATTAATTCAATAAGGATAAATAAAGATGGGGAAACAGATCGCCATGGTTTCCTTTCGTCTGTTGTTGCTCTGCCTCTTTTATCTCCCAGCATAATGGCTAATGAGATGCAGATGACGGGCACTTCAGGAGCAGGCTGGAAAGAGAGGGCACAAGGACAGGCGAGAGGACGGAGTAAAGCGGGGAGGTTTGGAAAAGAGGGAACGAGGGGGAGGGTGTGTTTACCTGGCCCCGATCT
>NW_015558646.1:3060577-3064253 GCF_001515605.1 Sinocyclocheilus anshuiensis
CAAAGCGACGCCAAGCCCTTTAAACAAATATCCACAGCGAGAGCCCACCGACTTAACTGGGAAAAACCTGTTCAAGTCCTCTTCAGCGAGAATTACAGATGTCCTGCACCCATGGCTTGTCATTTAGGTTATGTGTAAAACTGTTGTGTGTTTCTAAATGATTGGGTGCAGGTGTATGTGTGCAACTTCTCTTCCCGTTGTCATCTGCATGCAAAAAATACAGAGTCTAAGTGCAAGTACGCACGCACACAAACTAGCCCCGTTCCACACTGCAGTGAGACATTAGTATGGATGAGAGGAAAGATGCATGTGCAGCCCTAACTACACTGAATACCAGAGCACTCTCTTGCTCTCTCTTTCTCTCAGCAGTCCTTTATCTGCCCTTTAAGGGATTCATAAAAACGAGAAACCCCTCATTCCTCAGTGGATCCTCAAGTGTTTGCGTGTCTCTGTGTGCGGAGGGGGAGGAGAAAACGCAATCAGTTGTTTCTTGCATCTCACATCTTATTTGGGCTCTGATGCTGCAAAAGTCCATTACTGAAACAAGAGAATAATTCAACCAAAGCACAAGTCACTCTGATAAGAACAGATCCGTCCTGTCATACGCTCGCCCAATAAAGCAACAGATCCGTCCTGTCATCCTTTCCCAGTGCTCTGTTCCCCTGCAGGGGACCAACTTCAACAACAGCCCGTATTGTACAGTAGAAGTGACTCTCATGAGCGTGGAAATGCAAGCTCAGCGTTTAATTAAGAAAAACACAGTCTTACATGCTCTATAAATGAGGACGTGAGAGTAAAAAAAGAGAAAAGGAAAGAAAAAAGTACAGGCCAGATTGATTAAGGAGAGCTGGGAGGGGTTGGGAGGGAGAACGGCAAAGCAATGGCTAAAGGAACAAGGAGAGAACAAGCGGCTAGAGGGGGAGAGGAGAGGTAGAGGAGAAGAGGGGAGTGAAAAATGGAGGGAATGCAGATTTATGGAGTGATATTTTTCTCTCCGGCGGTAGGAATGTCAGCTCGCCGAGCTCTCACCTCATATAAGTAAGCGGGGCTGAGCCAATCACAAGGGTTTATCTGAAGTACTGTGCTGACATTATAACCTCGATTTGACCTCTGACCTTTCACTGTGTTCTCTCAACCTGCGTCATTGAAGACGGAGATATATCGCATAAATATTATGGCACCATTAAGCTTCCATATGTGCTTCTATAGCTGATGACTACACTTTTGGATCAATAGATCAATCTGTGGGGGACAATCAAAGGACGTTCTTGACAACCGAGCATGTCAGTTGTTATGAAAGTCCTTTGATTGACGTCCAGATTATGTGATTTGTGAAAAATGAATGAACTGGAACATGAAATATTAATCAATGAGATCCGATTCTAGGCTTTTTAACAAGGAAAATATTTGACAAGAAACAAATGGCCGCCTCGCTCATGCACTTCTCTCTCGCTTTCTGGGGACTCCACCGACTAATGAATTCATTTGTGGGGTTCAAGTTTCAATCTAATCAGGAGAAATGGGATAATTAAGACAAAGCATTGTGGGGGAACCCTGGAACAACCCCCTAACTTGTTTATTTGACTTGAGGTAATTAATATCACACAAGTGGGAATTAAAGGCAATTGATTCCAGGGCCCGCCCACAGCATTAGCGTAATCAGTCTCGAGTGATTGGCTACAGTATGAGTGACAGCTCATTCAGCCAAGCATATGTTGTGTGCTCAACCCAACTGATGGCCGTTTCATTCTGGCAGTGAACAAATTCCGTTCTAAATGTTTTTTATCCAACACACTTTCTGAATACTGTAACAACGAGAGACTTGTTGAGCTTAAATGGCGCACTATGGCTGCCGTCGCATCATCCAGGTGGATGCTGCACACTGGTGGTGGATGAGGAGATACCCCCTGACAATGTAAAGCGCTTTGAGTGCCTAGAAAAGCGCTATATAAATGTAATGAATTATTATTATTATTATTATAAACCACCTGCTGAGATGGAGACACAATGAAGCCTATTTATATCTACAATGGTGAACGGTGGGTCTTTATAACAAAGAGCTAGCTGTGGGAAATGTGCTATTGAACAAAGTCCAGACCTTTCCCTACTGCACGGACACAAAATATTCACTCACATATTGCTAACAGCTACCGCAGAAAATAACCTACTTTAATTTTTTTTTTTTTTCACCATGAGGAACCATGGAAAAAACGGTTCACATTTTTCCAACGTAAATTAAATTAAATTAAATTAAATTAAATTTTGAAACCAGATACATATATAACTGCTTTTCCTAGTTAAAAATGGCTATTTGTTTAAAGGGCTTGTCTGAAGAGTCCCTACACAAAAATGCATATATTTATATCTGTAATGGTGACCGGTGAGTCTTTATAACAAAGAATAAGCTGTGAGAAGTGCATGAACAAAGTCCAGATTTTCCTTACTGGACACAAAATGCTCACTCACATATTAAAAGCTGGGGATTTTAAAGCCTGATGAGGTCAAAGGCCACTGGTGGCCATTTCCTGTTAATTAAGAGCTGAGAGCCAGTCATCAATCAGAGCTTTCTCTATTAAACACACACATATGTGTGTGTTTTCCCACTAAGGTTTTCTTTTATGTGAAAATATTTTGTTGATTTTCATTCCATAACAAGCTATTATTACAATCAGGCACGAAGCCTGATAGTATACACTCATATTTTAAAGTTCAAGTACCTAAACAGCCTACTTGAACTGAAATTCGCATGAGCAAAGCCATGTTGACATTCAGCGTCTTCAGCGTTCTCACAGTTCCCAGTGGGAAAACGGAGTCATGTCACAGATCAAGTTATACAGCTCACAGTGTTAGCGTTTCCACTTCAGCGTGTCCTTAGGGTCAGGCTTGATACCTTACACCTCCACCACAATCAACACATTCAGTAGCGCAACTTCCAGACAACATCGCCGGGACCTTCAAACAAAGGCCCTGTCTATCTCTCACCAACTAGCCTTCGCTAAACAGACACTAGAGTGAAAACAGGAGGTTTCTGCAGACTGATGGATTGATGGGGAGACGGACGGATGGATGGATGAAGAGATGGATAGTCGGATGGATGTCCACCCAGAGTTGTCAATATCCAACCGATGCACGTGGGAGTGGGGGAAGAAGCTGTTTACGTTCGCTCTAAGGCTCTGTCAGTCCTAATCAATCAATCACTGAGTGGGCAATAAATCACCATTCTCTTCAAAGCGCCGGTGTGGGAGCAGATTCGCAAAGTCTGGTGATACACACGGCGATGTCATAGGGACACATACTAGCTTGCGAAAGAGAGACAAGCCCAGATGGAGGGGTGAATGGGGGGATAAACATGGAAGGACGGAGGAGTGGTCGAGACTTTGACAATTTGTCAATCTGGTAGAATTAATGCCAAGAAGTGCACTGCCATATAAACGTGCTATACATTTCAGAGACATAGAATGTACTGGATGTGCTGCTGACATACAGGTTCATCTCAATAAATTAGAATGTCGTGGAAAAGTTAATTTATTTCAGTAATTCAACTCAAATTGTGAAACTCGTGTATTAAATAAATTCAATGCACACAGACTGAAGTAGTTTAAGTCTTTGGTTCTTTTAATTGTGATGATTTTGGCTCACATTTAACAAAAACCCACCAATTCACTATCTCAACAAA
>NW_015558646.1:3064633-3065100 GCF_001515605.1 Sinocyclocheilus anshuiensis
TATGGAAAGATAGATTTACACTGCAAAAAAAAGTCATGTTCTTAATCAGTATTTTATCTTGTTTTCCAGTACAATGTCATGTAAATCATCCTTAAAATGTGATCCGTTTACTTGATACGCAAATATTGAAACACCATTTTGATGGGATTTATCTTGATTTTAATATTTTTCTTAAACAGTTTTGCATTTGAATAAATTGTCTTTTCTTTTTAATTATGCTTGTAATGAAAACTATTGATTACGAGCTTGATTTGTTGCAGTGTAGCATGAGGCTGGTGGTGCAGAGGTTGCTCTTGAAGAACCCTAGAGGTACTCTCGTTATCTCTAGGGCAGTGACTGCAACCTAGATATGTGGACAGGTTGAGCTCAGATATTACCCTGAAGACCTCCACACAGAATAAGGTTATCACAGTGTGTGTGTGTGTGTGTGTGTGTGTGTGTGTGTGTCTGTGTGTGTGTGTGTGTGT
>NW_015558646.1:3066083-3077325 GCF_001515605.1 Sinocyclocheilus anshuiensis
TGTGTGTGTCTGTGTGTGTGTGTGTGTGTGTGTCTGTGTGTGTGTGTGTGTGTAAGAAAGAGAGCTAGTCATGGCTGGGGAAAAATGAAGGATTACGAATTTGTCACTGTCAGCTGTGCTTGCCTCTTGCACGTAAGTACAGTGCTTCCTTCTCCTCTGTCTCCTTTACAGTCGTTCCTCATGTCTGTTTATAGAAAAATATCACCCATACCTTCAGCAGAAATACCTGAGACTTGCCTGTCAAGTCTCAAAGGCATGCACTCATATGCAATACCGAGTTTGCGGGTGGCAATAGCTTCAACAGTCAACACACACACAAGCTTCTTTCTAAAGAACAAAAAATACCTGTTAACCTGGATCTGTGATCCTACAATAATAAAATGTTTGTGTGTGGGTGTATCCATTACAAATAATGGATGCCTCTCAATTTGCCCAGTTGAAAAAAAAAAAATCACTGAATTATACACAACAACCTTTGTAGGTAATTTATACTGACCCAAAACACACTCATTCCTATATGCAAAAAAGAAACACATATGCATAAACCCATCTGCCTGTGAATGTCTTTGCCAACAACATCATGCTTTTCTTTTGGTCTAGGTGAGATTGTCTCTTTATCCATCCCCCCCATGAATCTCTTCAGCACAAACCACTTTTCCCTTTGTCTCTTTATCTCTCCTTCCTTTGGTCGTGAAAGCAGAAAATGAGACGAGCTATATGTACAGAACTTTGGTGGTACAAAGAAGTAATTGCACCCGTTTTAATGTGCACATGCTGTCTTCGCTGTTTTACTAACAAATTCATTAAATAAGTTATGCAAATCATGTAATGCCCAAATACGGCCACAAAATCTGCTGAATGCACTTCTCACAACAATTTTCCATCTTGTAGGTCTGGTCTAAGTGCTTAACAGGAATTTGGCATAATTTACTAGGATTGTGCAATATTTTTCCACCCCAAAGCACCTAAATCACTCTTTAAACTGCAGAAAGTATGCTCAACTATGTTGTATACTTAGATATATTCCTGTTGCAGTGTGTTTCCTAAGAAAGGTCTGTTTACTACCTGATTTCTTGCAGGTGCTAATAGCACAACATCAATTGCTTAATGTTACGTTTTGTAAATAAGGTGCATTCTATAAATTTGCAAACAAAGCAGATGTGTTTGCATTTAAAAAATTCACATTGACTTAATTTAAGCATGCTACAGTGCTATTTCAGCACATTTAGTGCCTGATTACGCAGGATTTTGCACTGTGTTGAAGTGACGCAACCTCCTTGTGCAGTTTCACCTTCTCATTTCCTGCACCATCTTTCAATCAGAAGAGCTTTAAGCACTTCTGATACAATAACAAGCAATATAATTACTCAAAATGCTCTGTGACATAGTTCATTTCAAACAAATTATCTGTTATATTTACAGAGCGCACAAACGAAATTAGATTTTGAGATCCTGTGTTTAAGAGAAATAAAATGGGAAATTGAACGTGGGCATTCGCAGATCTCTTCTCCTTAGAATAGATGATATTGAGGTTCGTCACAGCAGTTAGCATGTGCGCTAAAGCCCATCATTAAATAATACAAATGACAACACAAAGCAACGCTCTGTGTTTACAAAACGGATGCTGTAATCTTTATTACTGTTATTCTATTATCATCATAATATTAATTCAAACACCGGGGATAATGAAGAAGCTATACTCTCTCTCTCTCACTACCCTCCCTTCTTGTTTTCTTGCTCGTTAAAGATGAAGAGAAAGACAGAGATTTGGCAGGCAGCCATGGTTCAATAAACTCCACTTGGTAGCACAGCCGTGCGGCAGTCTGTTCTGTTTGGCTTAGGAAAGTGTGCTATGCTATTCAAATTAAATACGACTGTCCTAAACATATACACTAATGGGACAGGTGCTTAGACACACGTGCATATGAACACTCCTGTCCTCCTCAATCCACACACACAATAATGGTCTCCTCTGCCTCAAAACTAGCGCTATATAGGCCTCACTGTGTTTACACAAGCACTCTGATGAGCCTATTTACATTTTCATTTCTTACACCCCAGACTCAAGAATCCAGACAGATTCACACAGAGCAATATCTGCCTCAGGGCACCAAACAAAATCAATTTCACCATCAAAAGAGCACAGAAAACATACAAAGTGTGAAACTGATAGCAAACCTCAACTCAATGTATATTACAGAAGAGATTCACGCTAGCTAATGGCTAATAGTTTTCATACATGGAAAGTACATGACAAACTGTGAGTCTGATTTGTTTTCATTTCAAGTTGCAAGTTGATATGTGTAGCAGATTTGCTGGCAGACACCATATTGGGAGGGCAGAAGTCATACAGGTGGAATTTACACGGGACACCTACAGGTAGTATGTGAAGGGTTGAGGTAGCCTACGGGTTACCCTCAGGAACTGAAGACATGAATCGACACACACCGAGACACAAATAAGTAAGTAAATAAATAAATAAACAAAATCAAAACAACTCCTCCAGTGCAAGAAAGGGACAAAAAAACATATCGCGAGTCCCCTCTGAAAACACACGGTACGTCATTTTTTGAGGTTGGCCAATGAAAACACTAGTTTGTATGCACAAATGGAGGGAATGGGTTTATTGATGCGTACACAGACAGTACCTTTCTTACCTAAACGAGTACGAAACAACTCGCAAACCCATAACGTGCACAAAAGACAACTAAAAAAGCTTATGTACATCACAATGTGACACAAACGCAGCTTTCGTTCTGCCTCCTTTCATGCAGCACTCATTTCCTTCGTAACGGTTATGATTTGACTCCCTCCCCTGCCGTTACGAAAAGCTCTCTTCCTCCCTGAACGCTCCGACCTGCAGCCACGATACAGTCTTCCCTCCTTCCTTCAGTTATTCTCTTTCTTTTTCTTTCTGTTCTGCGCGGCCCGGCATATGAAGCACGGCGCCGTGTATCTCTCTTTGGGGAAAGGCAAAGTTATTGGATTGTGAAATTACAAAATAATGAGGCAAAAATGAAAGCGCCACACTCTTTGTTTTCTTTCGCGTGCACACATCTGATAAGAAGAGCGGCGGAGGGCTGGGGGGACCAGAGACGGTGAGGAGGGAGAGGGAAAGCGCGAAAGATGGGGAACGTCAAACTGACGGGGGAGATCACAAGAGGAATGTTTGGATAAATATTCTCTTTCCTCCGTATTCGCATACATGGCATGGCTGTATGAGAATAGAACAGGTTATCACACTGAAGGATCAATGCTCGGCTCTGTACACATAGCCATTCGGGTGGAAGCCTGTGTGTGTGTGCCTGAGGCATGTGAGCATGCATACCAATAACACTGCTCACAAAGAGCACACAAACACACAAGCCAACAACCCAACAGTGTAAACACACTTGCTTCCCAGCGCAAAAAGGTCATAAGTAACTGCACCTCCAAAGCCCAGTCCTAACAGATCTGCTCTGAAATCTAGTGAACTATGATGGCTAATGTCTACATGGGGAGACACCTTATGAGTTCAAATGAATCAAAACTAAAGTAGAACTTTATAAGAAATGAATTTGATGCTCTACGAATAAAGTTAGAAACAATTTAAGGAGGTGGAGATGGACCACTTGTATGTAAATGTATGAGAGAGACCATAAAGCTCAATATGGCAGCCGTAAAAATGGAAGGCCCACTATTCAGTTAAAACAAGATCACTGTAGTTTGTTTACTACAGTTTCCTGGCTGAAATGACAGCTGTTTAGTGTAATTTGAATTCCTGATGATATTGAATGTATCAGGGCAAACAGTTTTGGAGATTTTGGTAAATAGTTGCTGGTAGCATTTACAAGATGGCCTCTGAGAAAACTGACTCAAGATACTACATACTTTTCTGTTATACTATACTAGACAAAAACAGTATGTGAAAAGAGTAGTTTGTACATTACATTTATGCATTTAGCAGACACTTTTGTCAAAAGCCACTTAAATTGCATTCAAGGTATATACATTTACATTTTATCAGTTCTTGCTTTCCCTGGGAATCGAACCCATGACCTTTGCAGTGCTAGTGCCAAGCTGTACTGTTTGAGCTGCTGGGATGCAGAATTGTCCACACTCATAGCATTCATAAAACAGTAGATGAAAAGTATCTGGATAACCTATTTCTTGAGAGACTCCAAAATGCGAATCCAACGGACACTTTACTATCCTATGAGGAAGAAAAGCAATGCAATTGACGCCGACAGGTCACATTACAATGTCAGCGTTACAAATTGAGCATGTACATATTTAATTAATACAAGACATATTCATACTATACAAACATACTTTTTAACAGCAAGTAAAGCAAGTACTTACTCTAAATAAGTATTTACTCAGAGAGAGTGTGTTTTCAGACACAGTCTTAGATTGCACCGTTATGTAGAGTATACAGAATACTTGGTTCGTAATTGATTCTGTTACAGTTTGCATGGTTAACATGTTGATTAACTAATGCACAATACTACACAATACTCTTACAAGCATAAAACATTTAGAATATAGACTGAAATGATATCTCAGATGTGGCAAATGTGATATATTAGGATGCAGAATCAGATTAAAGCAGACTTAACTTCAGGATCCTACCTTAAAATGCTGTCTAGGTAGCCTGCTCACTAGGTTTGGGAAGTGAGCTATCATTTACAAAACAAAAACATTATTACTCCTAAATTTTCCTGTTCCCTTTCTTTCCACATCCATTTTGGGGTTGTGTTAGTAAAGCGTCCTGTTGTTCTTTTCAACAGGGTGTGTTGTACCCTACATCCCTCTATGGTAGCTCTCGCTCAGGTCTGTCCACTCACAGACACACTCGTTCCTCTAACCCAAGTAGGCACTGATTGATAATTTTTGCATGTGCTGCCATTGATCGTTTACGGAGACGGCTGGAGTGTTACCCGAAGTGTTCTCCTCCATAAACATCGTCTAATCATGCGCAGCTACGGCCAACAGAAAGTAATTACAGCCCAAGAACAAAGGGATCGATGAGGAATACAAGCACAGATGCAGGAGATTATTGGGAAATGGATTGGCTCAGATCTTAGCTAAAGGAAACTTAATGAAGAGCAATCATACATTAAAACAGCTGAGCATCCGCTTTATCCATTGTTTCATCCAGGAAGATGCTAGAGGATGTACAAAAATAGGAGGGTTTAGAAGACGGGTGTCTTTGCATTGTTCTTGCCATTGTCTTTTTTCCTGTGTTTTTCTAGTCTCTTTGTCTGTCTCATTCTTACCCTTGTTTACCGATAATTCAGAGCTTGTGCTTAATACCTATATTAAACACGCTTCTGCCTGTCTGTTATAAAATACTTTATTGTGAAATCTATTCATAATGATTACAAGCCTTCCGGAAAACATAACATTGACAATAGTCAAAACTGAATAGGCTTAAAAATGTATAATTCATGTTACATTAAGCCAAGTTGGATGGGCAAACGGAGATGACAGACAATACCTTTTTGACATACGACTTCACTTAATAGTGGAAACAGAGAATCATTGATTCCATGACCTTCTGACAGCTCTCCAAATGACCATAACATGATGGCCTGAGGGCATGACCTAATTCCTGATCCAGCTGTGGCTTTCAGGAAGTGTCTTCCTTGAAGTTTAGATGAGATTGCAATTAAAAACCACACACAATTTTTTTTTTATTATTTCTACATTCTATTGTGCAACCATCATAACTTCTTATTCAAGCTTCACTGACAGTTTTGAGGGGCGTCACATGACTCTTTAAGCACTGTGAATGATTCATTTCTTAATCTGAGGAAATGATCAGCTTTGGGGCTTGTACGTCAAACGGGGACTCGGACTCGGGCAAATCTGAATTGGGGACTTGTCTGTCAGTCATCGGAGAGCCTGAAGGGGCCTTGGGTCCCAGCCCTGGGCAGAGACTCTGGGGAGGCCCTGGGGAACAGACCAGAGTGCAGAAACCCTACTGTGAAACCCTAAAGTAGGAGTGCCAGGGAAACTATTACACTATTCACTGTGCTACAGCTGAGCACAGTGAGTCAGGATACAACACTATCAACATTTTGTACCCTGATTGCCTGGAAGGACACACCTAAGTCCTAACAGATGAAGAGAGCGGAAGCCAGGATGTTTGAAAATACAAAATGAAGAAAGATGTTCTCCGGGTCAGCATGGAGATTGAGTGTGGTCGAACGGCCCGGGGTTTAATTGCGAGAGCGATTCTTACTGAAGCAGCGGTGACACCTGTGCTTCCAGTGGACTAGGATTGTATTTGAGAGGAAGTAGAGAGAGAGCGAGAGTAATGTATGACAGCAAATGGAGTGTGACCACAGAGAAGACAACATTGAGAGACAGCGAGAACGAAAGAGAGGAGAAAAGAGAGAGAGAGAGAGAGCGAGAGAGAGTTGGGCGGTAAAGCAGGTTTCTCAAAACCCCTCCAGACTCTATCAGGACTCAATTACTGCACCTGCTGGGCTTTCAAAACCACAAGCCACAGAGATGGCTACACCACGCCAGAGGCAGATGTCATCCACCAATGCACACTTGGACTTTTGAAAGATGCTTGTTGCATCAGAAAGGTGTACTTATGGCATCTACCAATAGGGACTAACTGTATTATGCATATGATGGGGTCATATGATGCTTTTTTAAAGATCATTATTTTGTGTATTTGGTGTAACAGAATATGTTAACATGCTGAAATGATGTCAGTAATCTTACTTAATTTGATTTTCAGCTGCATTTAGCTTTGGTATATCCGCTTAATTTGTTTTTTAAACGTTTAATAATGTAACGTCACAATGGGGCATAAGCTGACACATTTTTATATAAATTATATGATGTTATGTAAACCGTTGGAATGTTATATAAACTCTATTTGCTACTGTTCAGCTCACGAAAGACTAAATGTGTCCAACGGCATTAATTAGTCGACATAAAATAAAAAAAAATAAAAAAAACAAGATTGTAATCTAAGTCCTTTTTTCGCCGCATCTTTGATATTGTCTTTGTGGGTTACAGGTTAGTCTGGATTTGATTAGTTTGGCAAATAGTTAGCTAGAAATTAAACCGGCCAAGCAGTTAGCATAACAATGAGGTTTGCACGGCCAAGGTAGTGAAATTAGTTTGGCATAGGGTTTGCACAGGACAAGAGAACGGCTATGCGCACAGATGATAGGGGATATTTGTCAGATATCTTTTGAAATACATACGGCATTAAACTGCAAAGACCGGGTTCAAAGCTAGCATTACCATATTCACTGCCGATTAAAATTATCTCCGTCTCTAATACAGTTTTGTATCCATGCACAAAGCCACTGTGATGTCATTAAATGTCACCGGTGGGTAAAGAGTTTTCCCTGAAATAGATCGGCCCTCAGAATAAAATTACTTACTGATGTCAAGAGTTATATTTTCATAGAGCACCATCCCCTCTTACTGTCATAAATGGAGGGACGGGAGAATTAAACATCATTAAATATCACCCTTCTCATTACACCATGCAATTACACTGGGATCTGGGTTTCAAAGTCCTCACCAGTTGCCTAGCAGTCAAATTATGCCTCAGACAACCGTGTCGATCAAATAAAGAGTCGGAGGGTAGAAGGAGAGGAGACCTCTGGGTAAATGAAAATGGCTTATGACTCACCTCTATCTTTCTGTCTCTGTATCCCTGTCTCTTTCTATCGCTCTCTAAAGGAACTGCTTTTTTTAATAAGAGGAAGAGTCATTCGATCTAACCGTTCATTTTATCAGTGTTTAAAGTTGACATCTTTAATAAATGTGTGTGACGGTATCCAAAAGGGAAGGTGGAATCAATTTAAAACATGGTTACTACTTACACTCATTTGCCAGACATGCACCCCTTCTCTTTGTCAGGATGTGAATCCGGCGACACAGAGTGATTGATCGTGGGCACGGTTAACAGAGACAAGCATTAAACTGCTGATCACAGAGTGTGGATATTTGCAATACTACCATGGTTTATTCTCATATTTCATATTCATCTGGAGACGGGGAGTTTGCTCGAGTTATTGAGCGTAATGAGCCATGGGGGCGACCGAGTTTACACAAGACAAGCAGCTGACTGCTGCACCATTCAATATTCACTATACTACTCCCGATCTGAGCATATGTGCGTGTATGACTTGTAGTGGTTCAATAAAAAAGAGCAAAGAGCATAATTACTTAAGATGTCAACTGAGGCCACCCAGCCACTTAGAGAGGACAGTTACACAATTCGCTCTTTCCCACTTTACACAACAACCACGGTCAATAAAAGCCTCAAGCCCCATAAATGTAAAGAAATGGGAATTCTTACAGGAAAGAAACCAAATTAAGAGTCGGGATGAGGGAAGTAATACAGCATCTGTAAAAAGTATGACCGTTTTAAAGTCATTGCATTCATGTCTGATTTGCCGCATAATAGCTAAATGTGAATTCTTTCTCATTAGTGCTCCCATGCTTCCCTCAGGACTGTGTTGAGTGCTAACGCCGTCTGTGTGACAGAGACAAATGAGTAATGTGTTTTAAAAGACAGTAGGCAGAGGATATTGCCCAAGGCTTCAAGGTAAATAGCAGTGAGACCATTTGTTTGGCAAGGGGGTGACGTTACTAGTTGACTCAGGTGAGTCAGGACACACGTATTGTGTTACTGGTGACAACAAGCAGGTGAAACCAGTATGTGACTCAAGGGAATTTCATTGGAAAGCATAATATTAGGGTCAGCTGATAAGTGTTAATGCGGGGGTGTGAGGGTGTGTGTAAAGTGGAGTTGCAGTGCGGGGGTTGAAAGAAAATTTCCTGGCAAGGGCATCTTTCACTCAATGTGTGTGTTGATGGGTGTTTGTGTTCAAATGTGTGAGGGAAATGTAAATATGTATGATGATGTGGTAACAGCAGTGGTGTGAAAAGCAGCAGGAAAAACGATAGCTCCATTTAACAAATTTAAGAAGCCAAAAATTAACAGCGACTAGAGTAGTAAAATAGCCGCTAAAGAAATACTTTCAAAAATATCATGCCAAAATAAATGGCTACTCTGGCAAAGAATTGTGTCGTTATGGCATTTACCAGCCGTTATGACATTTACCAGCTGAGAAATATATTTATTTATATATATATATATATATATGCTGCTTGGTGTTGAAAACTCATGTTTGTTATCATATTTAAATTTGTTATCATTATATAGTTTTAGCATTATTTTTATCATATGTTTAAGAGTTTACTGTACTTTTTATTATTATTAGTTTTTTTTTTGTAGTTATTTAACTACAAACACTAATGATAAAAGAAATGTAGCACACTATGGCTATAAATAATATAAAAGTGTGTGCCAATATAGGCTATATACTGTATATATAAATATTCTATATAAAAGCCAATAATAATAAAATAATGAAACATATATTAAACAATAATAAAATATTCTATATAAAAGCCAATATACAATATTACTTTAATAAACTACTCAAAACACATTTTAATATTAGCATATTTAATATTAAATTATTGTTTCTATTAATGTTACTTTGCATGATGTAATATTTTGCTTGTTTTCTTTGTCATGTGAGTATAAGAGCATAATAAATAAAATGCATTATAATTATTAATTATTTATACAATGCTCAATAATAATAATAATAATAATAATAATAATAATAATAACAACAAAACAATACATTATATAAATAAAATTGTATAACTGATTTGTATTACTCCTGTTTTCCGCCTCTCTTCTGCAGTGTGTCCTTTCAGCGTACAGAAGTGTTTGCCATGTCCCCATAGCCACTCATGGGCTGTCAGACTGTAATCTGGAGTGATTGAATGTGATTGGATGTGACTGACTTTAACCAACACACATAAACTGACACACCCTCACAACACACACATTTCCTGACGCTACCGTTGATGTATTCCATGCCACACTTTCCAAAATCAGACAGCCAATCTGCCTCAGGGCGATCACACATTCACCAACCAATTTACAGTGGCACCTCGTACAACGCGGCAAATGCAAACTCATTAGAATTCAACTACACACAATACGAACACACACGCAAATAGAATTTCATTAAAAACAAGGAAATAAGTTCCACTCAAGTCACTCATGCATCTTACATGACCATTAATGCTCTGTTAGCTAAGTACAACAAGTTGTGTATTTTCCTTATTAAACCGCATTATCATCAAATGTGAATGTAAGAGCACAGTTAGCCACACACTGGGGTCTTTCACACCCCGCTCCCTCTCGTTCTCTCTCCAGACGTGACATAAAAGTGTGAAAGAAGGCTGAGTGAAAGGAAAGAGCGTGGACAGGAATGAATTTCATGGTTATAACTCAGGAGAGAGCCGGTATTGTGCGGATTTGCAGTGGAACGTAGTGTGTCCCTGACGCCATGACTCCGGTGTGAATAAAGCCTAGTCCTGCTTTTTCACGTGTATGAGGGACTATGTTGCGTTTTTGATCTAAAACACTGAGAATATTTCAATGGCAGGTGGACGGCAGGGGACACAGAGCTTGACAGATCTGGCTCAAGCTGAATTTGGAGGATTTGTGTTTTGGGGCCTGTTCCTGGGGCGGTTTTGGTTTGTGGCATTTAATGAAAAGACACTCAGGGCAAATTCACTGAGCTGTATTGCTTTCACAGGATTTTTTTTATTTTATTGTATTTTTCCCAATACAAACATCTCCATCTTATTCAATACTAATCAATTTAACTGGCTGATAAATGTGCTGATGTAGAGTTGGAACGAATGAATGAATGAATGAACTAACCAGCTAACTAAATACAAAAAATACTTATTTTATTTCAGCTATTTCTTATTTTCATTTAGTTTATTTCATTTATTCATTATTATTTTGATTTAGTTTAAATTGATATGCTAAAATAACTAAAACAAAATCAGAAATTAAAAAAATGATATAAGCATGTGAATATGTAAAAAAATATGTAAAAAAAAAACTAAATATAAAATATAAAAAGCACAAAAGCATAAAAAAATATTACAAATTATAAATGTATTAAAATAATTTTAAAAAATCTTTAAATAAAAAAAAAATGAAAATATAAAAATAAAAACTAATTCAAGTTATTAATAAAGCTATAACAGTAAAAATAACACTGGCTGCAACTTTACATCATATCATGGTTCATTTATATGATTTTAAATATAATCAATATATGCATACTGTATATATATATATATATATATATATATATATATATATATCAATGTAAGT
>NW_015558646.1:3077877-3082842 GCF_001515605.1 Sinocyclocheilus anshuiensis
TACATACTGTATATATATATATATATATATATATATATATATATGTATGTATGTATGAATGCATATGTATTATTTGAAAACATATTATATTATTTTATAATACTTACAAATAGTCAGACATGCATCGAAGTTGCGTCATGAATTTATGGGAATGTTTGCGCAGTTACCCAAATACTATTACTAATACAGTTACTGTAACAGCAAATAAACAACGCTTTTAGCAGCATGCTTAGTAAACTCCCCCTACAGTGATGAAAATGTGATGGCTGATTCCACCTCAGTGCAACATGTTTCTGTGAGCCTGATCCTGGGTGTCATATGAAGACCTCCATATTGATGGGTGTTAGTCTAATTGAGGGAGGGGGAGATCTGTTTGCTGAGGCTTGATTCACAGTCTGTCAAAGTGATGGAAACAGGATGTTGTTTCTACACGCAATCAAGGATTACAAATATTACGCTGTGGATGCATGTGTATCTGTGAGTGTGTGTATACGTGGGTTAAGGGTGCACACATCACCAACAAAGAGTTTTTGCTAAATTAAATTTCCCATTCGAAGATGATTTTATCCAATATAACAGTTATTTTCCCCCTTGTCAGGTGCATAAACAAACCAAACTGAACGCTAATAGGTTTTGTGCATTTATTTTTGCCGGCAAATGGGCATGATCTAAATTTCTCGCCTTTTGGTGCATTTAATGCACGATCGCTGCCTCATGCTAAATGGCTGTTATCTGCGGACACAAGTCAGCAGGTGTTCACTGAAGCCGTTAGCCGGGTCTAAATGAACAGGGCTGGGGGGAAGGATCCATTCTCTTGATGGGCTGTTGCACAGTAAACACTGACCTGGGCCTGACCTGATCAGACAAGTGCTTTTACTCATCAGCTCTGCAAATAGGTACAAGTGCCATTAAGGCATTAATTTGGACCTCCCACCAATCTAACTAAGGACAATGTGCACAACACACACACACAAGTAATGATACACAAATCAGCGGGATGGTAATCAGAGGGGTCGTAATGCATTTCCACCGTCAGAGCAACAAAGACCACAGAGTAAAGACAAGCCAGATGCTAATGAAACACAGAAAACAGTGCGTGTGTGTGTTTGTATATACTGTATATGTTCCCTGGACCACAAAACCAGTCATAAGTAGCACGGGTATATTTGTAGCAATAGCCAACAATACATTGTATGGGTCAAAATTATCGATTTTTCTTTTGTGCCAAAGATCATTAGGATAATAAGCAAAGATTATGTTCCATGAAGCTATTTTGTAAATTTCCTACCGTAAATATATCAAAACTTAATTTCTGATTAGTAATATGCATTGCTAAGGACTTAATTCGGATAACTTTAAATGCAATTTTCTCAATATTTAGTTTTTATTATAAGATATATTAGAATGAATGAATATTAGAATTATATTAGAATGATTTCTGAAGGATCATGGGACACTGAAGATTGGATTAATGGCGGGAACAAAATCAGCTTTGCTATATTTAAAAAAATATAAAGACGGAAAACAGTTATTTTAAATTGTGATAATATTTCATAATAATACAGTTGTATATTTTTCTTTATATTTTAATATTTCAATATTGAATACAATTCAGTCTGTAAAAAAATACATATCACCATCCCATGTGTGCATGTGTGTATGTGTGTGTGTCTGTGTGTGTGTGTAATATTGTATCACATCAATAACAATTTTGATGTGTCAATTTAGAATTTTTATCCTGTTCCTTTTTGCCACATAGTGCAAGCTGTGACCGTTAAGTGTTCAATATTCTGTCTCGCTGCATTTTTCAAAGCAAACACTGCTTATAATACAAAAAAAAAAAGGCATAGAACAGTGGGGAAGTATGAGAAATAGGATGTAGGCTTCTCAAATCTATAATAGACAGGAAGATACTACTACTAATTGTGAGTACTAATTGTGTTTCTAAAGAGAACAAGTGCAGACACACATCTTTATACAAGTGGATGACTTCCTTTCCTAAGTAGGCAAACACTTACGAGACAATATCGGTTCTGCTAACAGTAGCTCATCCAAACACACACGTGCACAGCACACAAACAAATACCCTGCCTTCTGTAGATTGGTTTTGTGTGAAGCTGCCGCCGCCTTTGTCCTAACATCCATCCTTCAGTTCAGCTTGCGTTTCCTTTTATTTACCTCACTCTCTGTCTCACAGACAAAGCAAAGCAGTTGTTGAGGAGTTCCCCTCCCCGCATCTCTCCAGTACGCTGCCATTGTCACCATGCATCCTGCTGCTGTAGTGTGTGTGTGTGTTTGTTTTAGTGTGATCGACAGAGGTTTACGGCTAAATGAGGGGTGTGAAAAAGACAAAGACGGAGAGGAGAGTGGGAGGCTGACAGAGCAGCACCACAAAAGCACTTAACAACTTCACACACACCCTCTCTCTTTCTCTCTCTCCCTCTCTTTTAGTGGT
Organism: Sinocyclocheilus anshuiensis; assembly: GCF_001515605.1. NCBI lineage: Eukaryota > Metazoa > Chordata > Actinopteri > Cypriniformes > Cyprinidae > Sinocyclocheilus > Sinocyclocheilus anshuiensis. The sequence continues at coordinate 3,080,333 of NW_015558646.1, forward strand.
GACAGACTGACAGCTCCTCTCCGTGAAGTTAAATGTCAGATGCAGTACTCGGCTTCTCCCTGTGTCTTCACTCCTCTCTTTTCACTATGTCTTGACAGGTGCCACTGCCGCGTTTTTATGTTCCGCAAAAAATGGGCCCAAACTCAGCCGCTCGCCGACTCACTTACAGCTTCCTTTCTGACCTCTGTCCACTCCGTCTTCACTTTATCACATCATTTGCTCCATCCCAGTTTCACTCACTGGATTTTCCTCCTTGTGTAGGATATTTCTGGTTTAAGTACTTTTTTGTCAGGCCTGCAGGGCAATCGCACAATTGTTACTAAGTTTTAAACTTCCTGACACAGCAGATATCCAGCGCCCACTATGCACACACGTCAGCAAGATCAGTTAAAAAAATCGTAATAATGTTCCTTGAGAGTTTGGAGAAAGTGTATCACAAGTCAACAATCCATAAAAAGTTGATTATGAATTTCACTTTAGTCCCAAATGCACATCTTGCAAAATTTCACACTGTCATCTGCATCAGAATCCATGCAGTTTTCTGTTCAACCAGGAATTGTTTTTGTACTAGGACACATTTGTCATCACACCTTTCCATCTGCCCACGGTTTGCATGTAAATATGAATTACCCTCAGCGTATACATCACAGTTAGATATTAAAAAAAGAAAAACAGAAGATTGCATAGAAATAACTTCAATTTCATGTGATGCACGTCAACATTAAACAAACCTACTCTGTATTATGAAGGAAACGAAACGTCCATCTCGACATGTGAGCATAAGAAAGGTAGGAGAATAAAGTGAGTCATCCTGTCATTCTGTTCTTATAAAGGAAGGAAGTGAGAATCATATTGTTAAGAATACTAAACTCCTCTGACAGAGGCTGACAGGTCTCCACTGCTGAGAAGAAACTCAAAGACAGAGCTAGCAATAGCACAACAATTGATGTAAGTGGACGCCAGTCGCTACTGTTTACCAAACTCTATACTTTTATCTTTTTTCTATCATTGTTTCTTTATGCTGAGTCCAAAACATCATTAAGTTACTGTTCAAAACATTTGGGGGTCAGTAAGATTTTTCATGTTTTTGAAAGAGGTTGCTTATTCTCACCACGGTTGCATTTATTTAATAAAAAAAAACAACAACAACAATACAGTAAAAAAAAACAAAAAAACAGTAGTATTGTGAAATATTACTGCAGCTTAATTTAATATATTTTAAAATTGATTCTTGTGTCAATCCTTCAGAAATCATTCCAATATGCGGATTTAGTGCTCAAGAAACATTTCTTATTATCAATGTTGAAAGCTGTTGTGCTATATATTTGTCGTGAAAACCGTTAATTTAGTTCAAAATAACAGCTTTTACACATTATTACACAAGTGTGTTTTTTTTTTTTTACTCCACTGTCACTTAATCAATTTAATGCTTTCAAAAAATATATTAATTTCTTTAAAAAAGCTAATAAAATGAATGTGCATACAAAGGTGCAATTCATTTAGTGAATTCTCCTCTGACTGTGGCGCATAAATGTTTTACACACTTAAATGCAGAGAACAAGAACAAGTTAACTATGAATTGTGGAGTCTTAGTGACAGTCCAGTGGTGTTACATCTACACCTGGGATTAGTCCACAGGACAGTGAGATGAGGTGCACGCTTGGCTGGATTGTGCCACCTGGTATTATATACAAGGCAAAAGTTTGGCAAAAACCTTTACAGCAGAACTAAGAGTTTAAAGCTAAAATTCCCATTAGAGGAGAAGATATAAAATTGGATTTCTAAAATACCAGTGCTTGAGAGCCAGTAAAGCAGTAGAATTAATGTTTTAGAATAAGATAATAAATAAATAACTGACAAAAATAAATGACAAATAAATTTAAAGAGACAGTTCACCCAAAAATTAAAATCCTGTCATTGCCCTCATGTCATTTAAAACCTATTAGGGATGCACCGGTACTGGTATCAGTATCGGGCCCGATACTGAGCTCCTGTACTCGTACTCGTAAAAATGCCCCGATACCAAACGCCGATACCACACAGCATGTGATAAGTGCCATATTCAGACAAAGAAACACCGACAACAGAACAACAGACAGCAGAATGTAGTTATTAGAGATTAAGGATGTCTACGAAGTATATGTATGCTATGAATATAATGTTAAACATTCTGTATTAACGCCTGTATAGCTGATGTGCACAAGCTGATGAGCAAAGCACGCTGAGTGGATTGAGCGCGCGGCGGTGCAGATGTGTGAGCTTGTCGAGTGAATATACCTTTCTCACAGACATTACTGGAAAGTTTGTAGTTCGGTCGGATATGTCAAAAACAAGTAAGTAAAACAATGCACAAGTTACTTAACAGTAGGGAGAGAGCGAGAGAGAGAGAGAGAGAGAGAGAGAGAGAGAGGGCGAGCACACACACTTCTGTTGTGTGATCTTTGATGTTCACTCACTTAGCACGCATCATTTGGATTCAAACACTAAAGTAAAAATAAGACCATTTATAG
>NW_015558646.1:3082937-3113255 GCF_001515605.1 Sinocyclocheilus anshuiensis
GCGCGCGCAATTCTGTTGTGTGATCTTTGATGTTCACTCACTTAGCACACGCATCATTTGGATTAAAACTAAATCGTAAAAATAAGACCATTTATAGGGGCATTCACTATAAACATCATTTATTTTCAACCTTAGGCATACACGACTTTCTGGCGAAAGTGAATCTAGCAGCCAGTGTGAAATGCGCAAGGCTGTACTACTTTTCCCTCTCGTACGTGCACGTGTTGCGCATGTTTTGCTTGCTTGAGTGTTTCTGAATTATATGAGTAGCTTTGGAATATAAATCGCAGCACGATTCAGATGAAAAAAACACGACTTCCATTTCTGAAAATATCATAGTTAGGATATTTATAACGAGTGGTTCCCTGCATTATTACAGCAAAACTCGTGATTACAGTACTAAGCTGCTGCAAAGGAGCAGCTCTAATACTATTAAATTAAAGATGATGTACCATAGAGCAAAACAATTAACAGTGAAAGTAACAAAAACTTGTCAAATACATTTTAATGGGCATAATTACGTGTGAAAATAACCAAAGGATATACAGTCAAATCAAAAAATTTTCAGAGACCAGATATAATTTTTGATATTTTTTACTAGTGGGTGCAGGACACTATTGTTCATTTATGTAAGTGAGGATAGCAAAATAAAATAAACTGTGAAAATTATACCCAAAAATTCTTCACACAGTGGACTACCAGTAAAACTGATACAAATTTGGGACCAAAAACTATCGGTACTCGGTATCGGCAAATACCAAAAATAAAAGTATCGTATCGGGCAAGTACTGGAAAAAGTGGTATCGGTGCATCCATAAAACCTGTGATTGTTGTTCTTCTATGGAAAACTGGTTACCAACATAATCAAAAATATCTTCTTTGTGTTCCGAAGAAGACAGCAAGCCATACATGTTTAGAATAACATGAGGCTGACCATTTTTGGGTGAACTATCCCTTTAAGAAAGAAAATCATCTGCCATCCTTTATGCTTTTTTTTTTCCAAAATTCAATCTTAAATTCCTTCAAAACTGATTAAAAATAGACTGAATTATCTACAAAACCAACTGTGACTGATTGTTTAATTACATTAATTACATAATTACATTATTACATCAATTGCAAAAAAAGAGAACAAGAAAATAAAGCATAGGGACATCAATACAAAGCTGCCTTTGGCGTGACAATGTTGACTTAGTTCAGCGCTTTCAGGAGGAGACTGTGGGATCAAGTGTCTCTAAGGGGAACTTCAGCACAGTCCTCTTGCCTCAAAACCAAGTAGAACGGTCAAAGAGCAAGCGATGCTGTTATCACTTTTACACATGTACCAAAGAAACATCTCCCCTCTGGGCTTATCTTCAACTCTGAGCAGTGAATTAGGCACTGGTATGGGAGTGGTGCTGGGGTGGATGTTGGTATAAATCACCTCAAGGTTCGATTTGGCACTTTAAGGAGAAAGAAAATCAAAACCTCAACCTCTCTCCTCCTCCCTGCTCTCTTTTTAGCTTTCTTCCCGTTTCTCTGCACAAATCACCTCTACTCTGTCCGTGTCTCCCTCGGGTTATATGAGGCTGAAGATGCAGCTGTGGAATGGAGAGATTAGGAACACACTCCTACATTAATACGTCACAAATTGCATGGCATTTAAGACCCAGAGAGAGTGTGTGTGTGTGTGTCACAGTCAAAGCTGGGACTGACACACATCCATGCTCTCTGACGATCCTGGATTAGAGTCTGTTGATGTGTTTTTGGAGCATGAGTGTGTGTCTGTGCATGTGTGTGAGAGAGAGTGCATCCGTGGCACTGCTAATGCTACATTTGTGCTGAGATAGGCCTGTTCTGAATCTGCTCTCAAAGGCTTATTTGGGTTCCATTAATGATGGCCTCAACCAGTAATCTCTCTAAATTGGAAATCTGATGAGAAGTAAAAAAAAAAAAAAAAAATCACTTTCAGTTGGGAGAGTGCATATGCTGCTGTTCCTTCCCTTAGGAGAGCGAGGAGGGGATGTAGGGCGTGAGAGGAAGAGAGAGTCGTAATCGTGTCTCCGATTTAGCCTGCTTTGCATTTAGTGGAGTCAGGACCAGGATGCTCAGTGCTCCTCTGTCGTCATTTGAGACGAAAAAGGCGCCACTCAGGAAAGTACACACAGTTCTACAGCTTTTCCTGAATCCTTTTACAGCTTCCAGACCACACCACAGTATAAGAATATCTCTGCAAATCTTTCAGTTTACCATCATGACATAAACGGTGGGGATTAGCAACCCTCTTTGGTCTGCTGAACCTCTATGACCTACATTATTTACTGAAGCTCCCAATGAGAATTTAAATAATGTTCTGGACATTCAATCAATTTATAACACAACTCTCTGGAATACTTGACTCTGACTGGTCAATCATGGCATTCAGTGGTCAAATCGTTTTATGTAATGACTGCTAAATTCTATATTTTGTTGCCGTTGCTGTTTCACGATTTTCGTGCTTTTATTTTTTTAAACTTCAAATTAAATTTCAAATTACATTTCTTTTTTTCCTTACATTTTTGGTTAGCAGTATACATATTTAGTATAAGCAGAGTAACATACAGTCAAGTGGCCATTATTGCAAAAGTTATTTTTACAGACTCTCTCTCTCTCTCTCTCTCTCTCTCTCTCTCTCTCTATATATATATATATATATATATATTATATAAATAAAGTATTATATTTTGACCAATTTGTTTTATTTCACACAATTTATTTGAACTAATTACACTGTTTTTCTCCCTACAGAAATATCAGTTCCAATATGAACCACTAAGGTTGGAAATGTGGTGAGAAATTATAACTTTGCAGACTTGGAATTATTATTATTATTTTTTTTAATTTACAGGTTTTTCCATGTCCGTGGGAACCCTGCAACATGCTAGTCTGAAAATAAACATGGTTAACTAACACTAACTATTAACTACACAGTTCTGCTTCCCAGTCTCATCTCTTTATATTTGTCAGATATTATGTAACAGCTATCATGCACTGTCACACAACAAAACAATTTTTCCAGCTGAAATGCTAAAACACTGGAGATGTGTGTTGTCTTGTAGCTGACAAACATGTGCTATAAGAAACAAGCATCATGGGAAGCCCAGCCCAGCCACCAGCCCCATGGAGACCAACGCATGACTTCCCAAAGTCTTTTTCCCGTTCATAGGCCATGGCAAATTTATGGGATTTACAAACATAGCGGAGAGGAGGGCAGCGAGAGGCAGAGAAGAGTGAGATGGATTGACAGAGCAGGAGGGGAGGAGAGGAGGAGGGCAGCGAGAAATGAGGATCAGAGGAGGTCAAGCAGAGGATTGGAAATGGAGGTGCAAAGGAGACAGAGAAGAGTGAGAGTGACAGCGAATAGACAAAATGAAGAGAACAGATTAAAAGAGAAGAGAAACCAGAGAAAATAGTGAGAAAAAACGAAGAAATTAAGGCATAAAATGAACACAGAAGAAAAAAGACAACACAAGATGAGAAGAAATGAGACAAGACCAGAAGAGAAGAAACAACAAGATAACAGACAAGATGAGCTAAAATCTAATTTTGAGACAAATCATAATGAAAAGAGAACAAATGAAGAGACTAAACCAACGAATAAACAGAGATGATAAAAACTAAAAATGACATAAATAGAGAAGAGAGGAATAAAGAATGAAAGAGTAGATAATAAAATGACCGAGATGAACAGAGAACAATAGAGAATAAACACGGCAAGTGGAGAATAGATGGAAATAATTTAGATGAGTAGAGAAGAGAAGAAAAGAAAAGAAACGATATGAGAAGAAAATAAGTGAATAGACAAGTAGGTAAGAAAAAAATGATAAGTAGCAAAGAGAAGAAACAAGATGAATTGAGAAGAAAATAGAAGAGATGAATAGAAAAGAAAAAAGAAAAGATAAGAGCCAAGATGAGATGAGACAGCCAAAATGAAATGATGAGAAGATCTGAAAAGAGAAGGTCTGAGAATCTGAGACGAGGCGAGCAGAGCAGAGAAGAGAAGAGAAGAGAAGAGAAGAGAAGAGAAGAGAAGAGAAGAGAAGAGAAGAGAAGAGAAGAGAAGAGAAGAGAAGAGAAGAGAAGAGAAGAGAAGAGAAGAGAAGAGAAGAGAAGAGAAGAGAAGAGAAGAGAAGAGAAGAGAAGAGAAGAGAAGAGAAGAGAAGAGAAGAGAAGAGAAGAGAAGAGAAGAGAAGAGAAGAGAAGAGAAGAGAAGAGGAGAGAAGAGAAGAGAAGAGAAGAGAAAGAGAAAGGAGTCAAAATGAGACTAGACTAGCAGAAAAGAAATGAGACGAGACGAAAAGAGAAGAGAAAACAGAAGTGACCCACCCATTTTATCTTATCATGTGTGTAACGTCCGCTCTTATCCCCTTATCACTATAAAATGTCATTTGCCCAATGACATGGAAATCATCATTTAGGGGTGAAACAGATACTCTCCCGCACAGGCCAACAGAGAATATCAAGCACATTTACATATGGTCTCTCTCTCTCTCACGCACACACATACTGAGACAGAGTGAAGAACAGAGGGCCCAGAGTTAACAGGCATAAAAAGCAGTGTGCTTCACCGAGAGTGCAGATAAATGTCACACACAGTGGCATTTCATTGAGCCTTCGGAGCGCTCTAAAGGTGCCTCTCACTAGATAAACCAAAAGAGACCTCGCCGTTTGTGTGTCCGTGCGCGCTCTTTTCCTAACACACATCTTATCTACTTCAAAATCTACATCTCTTTTACCCCGAGACCCTGTGCTTTTTCCCCACAGCACGAGTCTTTGGTGGAAGTCAATGGCTGTTTGTGAGAAAAGAGAGAGAAAGAAGGGAGGAAAACAAAAGCTGGCCATGAATAACTCTGACTCCAGCAGTTTTGTGGGGTTTGAAAGAGACTCTTGAATAATGGACTGCCTTTCCCCAACAGAGGCGACAAGCCTCAGACAAACTTATTTATAAACACGAGAACAATGGACAGGCGAAGAAAAGAAACACACTTCTAGCAGAGGAAATATTCACAGGGCGACGTCGTACAGACCGATGTGGGTATTGACATCCCAGGCTTATTTCACAGCGACGATGAGACAAATAATAAATACAAGGACACTACATGTCACCGTGATGTGGCTGCTTGCTTGGGGGGTAAATATGAATATGACACAAAAAAAAGAAGAAAAAAAAGAAACCTATATTTATGGCTAGAGGACTGAATTTCAAATTTGCCCCATTCATTATGCTATGACAACCTCTTAGGAAGTGTGGAAGTCTTCAAAAAATTCCCTTCCCTGCTCGATACATCAAACTTATGCCCCTTACACTCCAGCATTAGCTCCTGAAAGGCAGAATAGGTCGATCTGTCACTCATACAAATAGGCCGACCCTCTTTCAAGGAAAGATGTTCTCGTTCTTCTCCCTGTCATCTTCCTTTCCTCGCTCGTTTGCTCATTTATATGCAGCTGATAAAGGCATGCTGGTTATTTCACATATTGACTTCTGGCATGTGACAAACAGGGGATACATTAAATTAGCCTTTAGTCATTGAAGACATGCTGATCAAGGATGATAAAGTGTGCGCGAGAGAAATGCAAATGGTTAGAAAACCTTACATTTATTCTGACCTCGTGCATTGCAGTGGATCTTTCCTTCTCTTTAATGTCTAAAGGGGCGTTAGCACATGCGTCGATCCAGAAGTCAAGTTTAACGATCTGACAGTGGGAGAGAAGACATTGACGCACACATGATCAATCTCCTGTGAGATACTGCGGAGTGTAGATAGGATGTTAACGTTATTGTGAGTGATTTTACTGTTTTATATGATTTGTCTGTTAACGCATACACACCAGGGTTGCCAGATTTTCACGTCAAAAACCCGCCTAATTGTTACTTAAAACTAGCCCAAAACTAGCCCAATCGCATTTTGCGGGGGGCCCCCATTAAAAATTACGTTCTGGCGGGTAAAACACATTTTTTGGCAGGGTTCCCCTGGTAAAATTTGCATTCCAGGGGCGAAATATCATGTTATTGGGGTCTCTTCAACCCACGGACATGAAAAACAACAGTGTAAAAGTAGCCCAATTCTGTGGGAAAACCACAGACTTGGCCACACTGATACACACTACCATTCAAAAGACTGGAGTAATGGCTGCTGAAAATCAGCTTTGCCATCACAGGAATATATTATTGCTAGAATTTGTTTTCATTATTTGAATCTATCAAGTTACTGAATCAACATCTAGTTATCGTTGCTTTAAATGATTTTATATTTTAATATATTACAGGATGGATGTATATTAGATACTGTATACACAATAAGCAAACATACGCACAGAGTCATTCCTCTTTCATATGCAAGTAAACTTAATAGTATAACTGAAATATACCCAAATGAACTGGAATTGAATTAAAGTCAAGTTTGTGAATCAGAATTCAGTTTGAAAAGTTTTGACTGGCAACCAATAACTTCACTAAATGCCTACCAGCGACCACCAATACTGCAGCTTGGTGACCTGCAGCTATAAAATCAGTGCATGTGTGAACGGGGCATAAACCACATTGCAACCAGGCCAGAACTCATTTCTTCATTTATTTCCTGGGTCAGGCAATCAGACTGGCACACTTATTTTTCCCAGACCTCTGCCCTTGCCCTCCAAAAAGAGAGAAAGAGAAGCAAAAACAATGCTTACAAGTAAAAGCTCCAGATTTTTTTGTGGAAATTAGATTTCCTGTTTTGAAGTCTGCATGACTCACTCTTTGAAGTCGTTGGGGTATTTAAATTGTCTGTTGGTTCAATTTTCTTTGGGCTATGATTATTTCCTTTAGAGCTTTGGTATTTTCCCCCCTCATCTCTCTCTCTCTCTCTTCTGTTCTTGTCCTTTTTTCTGTCTTCTCGTTTTTGATGAGTGTTTACGAGTATCTCAGGGGAAACAGAGGCTGCCTGCTGGAGAGTGAGGACGAAGATGGAAAGAACGGCGAGCTTAGCCGCGACGCATTCATCTGTCACACCAATCCCACGGCTGTGTGGACATACTCCTTTATGAAATGCGGACGGAAAGAGCGAGGGACGGGGGAGAAAGATGGACGAGGAGAGGAATGCGGTGCTCTTTTAATTAAAGAATGCTGCCAAAGTGTCTTCTGAAGCAGGGATAATAGCCATAAGCTCTCTGTCCTGTCTAATCTCCTGAGTTACTACATTAAAGACAACCTTAATTAAGCCCCTTAGGACCCCCGTCGTAGAGCTTATAGGAAACTGTCGCTGTCCGTTCGGCTCCCAAAACACACACGACGAGGCCTAGCATGCAGCCTCCACCAACACCCACATTAGAAGCCATGTTATCGTATATCTGTATCCCTCAACCGCACAACGCCCCCTCAAACTCCTGTCCGAAGTGATCAAACCTAACAAGGGTGGAAGCTACACTAGGATGCATCTCCCTCCCACTGTTATAATGCAACGATTAGACTGGCTAAATATCGAAAAGAGGATCTCGTATGCCTCAGTCTCCTGCTAAGCTCCATTTGTGAGATGGGTGTGTACCGGTGGCTAAGACGATCAGGCAGTAAATAAGGGCTTTAGTACCTGGTTTGGCCTGATATCTGATTGTAATCTGGCAAACAGCAGCTGCCACCCATTCCGGCCCAACTAGCTTGACTTCAGACCTAAATGTGAGTCAACACGGCTCGGTTTCAGCAGAAAATATATTACAATCCATGTTTGTGTAGGCTATATCAATAATTTCACAATATTACACAGTATGTTCACTTACTGACCTCAGACTTTTGAACAGTGCTAGATAATAGTGCTATAATATAATATAATAATACAATATAATAAAAATCATTATATAATATATTATATTATTATTATTATTATTATTATTATTATTATTATTATTTCCATTTGTGAGATGGGTGTGTACCGGTGGCTAAGACGATCAGGCAGTAAATAAGGGCTTTAGTACCTGGTTTGGCCTGATATCCGATTGCAAGCTGGCAAACAGCAGCTGCCACCCATTCCGGCACAACTAGCTTGACTTCAGACCTAAATGTGACTCGACACTGCTCGGTTTCAGCATAACAGATACTACACTCCATGTCTGTTTGGACTAGATCTACATATGTGCTCAGTTTGGGTTATTTATTATTTTCATTCCTGGGCTAATTTCAGGATAATTTTGTGCATCATATAGACTAGGGTGCAATCTGTATGCCCTGTTGAAAGCTAAGCTAAGGCTTCAGCCCTCCTTTAACTCCCTTTCTTCTGTTTCTCTCTGTCGTGCTCAGACCCTTTGGCAGATATCTGGCAGAAAGGACTAGACAGACCAGTGATTACCAAGACACACATTTAGCCTTCAACCCTGCCTAATGCTGAGAGATTAAAGCCAAGGGATCGAGAAGAGAGGGAGAGAAAGATATGCCTCAGTGCCCTGCTTTCTGCATGGCTCTGATTAAAGGATGGCCAGGTCAGTGAGGCTGCGAATCTCCCACAAAGGAGCCAAGGGTCAGCACAAACAGGCTGTTGTCACCAGTAGGTCTTCTCTCAGGGTGAAAAAGATGCCCTTGTCACAGTTTTACATTGTAGGGTTCACAGAAAGGATATGTGAACCAATTGAGGCAGGGAGCAGCTGTAAATTAAGGGCATTCTATACAGTACACAATATAGTTTACGTTATAGATGGAACTCATGTTTTAAGCTTAAAGCACATGTGCTTTTGAACCACATCAAAAAGATAAATGAATTCTTAAATTAAATTAAAAAAAACTACATTCATTGTAAATCAGTCAATCAAAGGAAGTCAATGGGGTTCTCAAATGGGTTATAGGTGCTCTTAAACTAAATAAATATTGGTGGGGTTTTCAAATTAGGGTCCTGTAAAACAATATTAAGCATAAATTAGTTAAATAATGATCATAGTAGTAATAATAATTATAAATAAACACTGCTACTTGTGAATGAGCCTCAGAAGTAGTGATGTTTTAAGTTCCACCTTCGTTTTGCTGTCTCTCTCAATAAATATGAAGCTACCCCACAGTTATTGCATTCCATATTAAAGTGGCCTTTTAGTAACAGAAAACTGACAATGAATGTTCTGTCTCTATGAAGCCAAATATGGGTGGTTTATACCTGGATCAGGCAGAAAGTGGACGTCCCATGCTAAAGCCTCATTGAAGAGCATGCTGACCTTGAGACAAAGAGTGTAGATTACTCAAAGTCAGGATGGGAGAAACACTAGCGTAAGACAGCCTGAGACACCCTGCGTTCTTCACTACAGCTCTCACTATCGCTTTCTTTCCACAGAATAGATTACACGTCCCTACTAACGGCTGACTGACATATCACCACGCATATGCAAGCAGTCTGCTGCCCTCAAGACAGAGGAAAGAAGACGACAATTGAGGGAGAGAAGAAAGAGATAGAGAGAGAGTAAAAAGAATGGTAGAACAGAAGTGTCAAAATGATTCAGCTTTACAGGAAGACACATCGTGCCCTGCTGAAAAAAAGACTAATGTGCCTAATGATTTTTGATTACGTGTGAGGAGACGCTGTGAAGAAACCTCACTAAATAATGTCTCATGTCCTCTCTCTCCTCTTCCTCTCTCTCTCTCCTTTTCTTTCTTTCTTTATTTATTTTTCTCTCCTGTAAGATTGTGTTATCTAAGGCAAACAGTTTGCAGCTGAGGGGGAGAAAGCTCAAGGTGAGACTAGCAGTGGCAATATTAAATAAAATGAGGAGTGCAGAGATAGATGGGATGTGTGTGTTCGGGGTGAGAACTGACCACAGCTCTGGGCCAACGGAAGCACAAAGCAATATGTATCCCTGGAGACCAAACCGAACATAAAATCAAACCATAAATGACCATAACTACCATTACTAAACTGCAACTAATTTCAAGTAGAGGTCAGTTTTCCCACAGTTTGACCTGTACATATGCATTAAATAAATAAATAGCAGTTGGTGTGGTGTTCAAATGAGTTATAAGGCTGCATTTCTCTGACCAAAAACACAGTAAAACTGTAATATGGTGAACTATTATTACAATTTAAAATAACCATTTTCTATTTTAATATTTACGTCTGATATGGGTTTCAGAAGTGGGTGTGGCAAAATGGCTCAATAGCACCACCTATACACTTTCAACGATGTGCCCCTCAAGCTGCGTTTCACGTACATGTACGAAAATCAGTAGACACATGTAACTCACCAATACCTACAAAAAAAGTCCCCTGGTATGAAATCCGAATCCCAACAGGAAGTCAGTTATTTTGAATTTTCCCAACAAATTTTGTGCCGTTTTTGCCATTTTCAAGGCATCGTATTTTAACAAACTCCTCCTAGAATTTTTTTTCAGATCAACAACAAATTTGGTCTGTCTAATCTAAAGCCCTTTGTGACATTAAATTGCGTAGATCTTGTTCCATGTTTCGCCATGGAAAAAGTTGTTGTTGTAACTCAGCCATACAATGTCCAATCTGCCCCAAACTTCACAAGTTCAATAAGAGTCCTGGTCTGAACACATCTAAATGCCAACATTCCGTTATAACCATAGCGCCACCTGCTGGTAACAGGAAATGACTTGTTTTACACTAACTTAAACAAGCACTGTCCAATTTGCACCAAACTTTGCATTTGGTAAGAGGCCTTGCCTGAAGACATCTACATGCCAATATTCCGTTGTAGTCATAGCACCACCAGCTGGAAGCAGGATGTTTGGCACATATAAATGACTGACATATTCCTTCTATATTTACCACTTTAAATGCATATTGCTCACCATTCGCTGATTTCCTAAAGCCACCGGGTGGTGGTGAGTCCGGGTGCAAGGGCCCTTTCAACGCTGCTTGCAGCTTTAATTTAAAATGTAATTTATTGCTGTGATGCAAAGCTGAATTTTCAGCATCATTTCTCCAGACTTCTACAGCATTCCAATATGCTAATTTGCTGCTCAAAAAAACATTTCTCATTATTACCAATGTTGGAAAAAAAAGTGCTGCTTAATATTTTCTTGAACAGCAAGTTTGAATTTGTTTTGTAACATTATAAATGTTTTATTGTCACTTTTGATCAATTTAATCCTTGCTGAATATAAATATTACTTAAAAACAATAATTAATAATAGATAAATAAACAGATATTAATATACATATTTGTGTTTGAAACCAACACTTATTTTGATTTTATCAAGACTTGAATGTGAATATTTGAGTAAATCTGACACACGCATACCCTCACACACACAGGGTTTGTAGCAGCAGGAGCTGAGAGGATCTGTTGTGGATAAACAGATGGACAGTGTCTTCTTCCTCTTGCCGTTATGGTGGGGAGGTGTACGCTCAAGTGATCTGCAGAGGCCCGGGGAAGACACGACACACACATACACAAGTGTATCTGTGCGCGCACACACACACACACACACACGCTCAAACACAAATTTAAATACACTTGGCTATTCATTATACAAGACGTGAAACTGAAAAAGGGGAATATTAATGAAGAGTAGCAGAGTGTTTATAATGGTAAAACATCTATATTCATCTTGCGCCTTATTTACACACTCGCAACTTATTACCTCCTACTCGTCAGCCTAAAACCTCAAGCTAACCTGTCAGTGCTGAGTGATTCATAACCACTGTAGTCTTACTCAGAACGACCCAAGGCTATACCCACTCTTCTGTCCTGTCTCCTATCCTCTCCTGTGGCTGGCCGCATCTGATGAAAAGTGGTCTGTTTTAGAGAGCCAACAGTTTCGGTGTTGTTTGGACAGACAGAGCTGGCCAACAGCCAGGAATGGTGAAATGGCGGGAAAGAGGGATAAAATGGAGCCCACACAGAGCAAATTGAGAAGGTATGCTGCAAAAGTGACTTTTAGCAGTATGCCAGTTCTGAGTACTTGAGAAGAGACTGAGAGACAGAGCAAGCAGTGAGACAGCGAGTGACCTCTCTGAGTGTGGTGTCCGGTCAAGCAGAAGGAGGAGCGGATTGACCATGACCTGCACGGACCTGCGCTGCTGCTGTCCCTCTATCCCTCGCTCCACGCACATGCACAGCGACTCACGGCCGGGATAAGAGGGTATGACCTCGGTGTTTATTTCCCCCTGGGGTATTCAGTCACTCACTCAAACTGCAAACTGCTGTGGTCACAAGTCCCATCTAAAAAGGCATGTATACCTCTAAAAGCTACATCAACATTCGTTTTAATGCACAGAGGTGGCATAAATGTATTCACACAGGATTTCCAATAGTGTGACAAAAAAATTAATCACAAGTCGATTGTTGACTCTTTGCACAGCTGACTGAAAACAAGACACAGAATAACTGTTAAAACGAGGATAGAATGTAGATTAAGTATGCTGGTAGACTCTGGTAATGCACGATGCAAATGCCAGAGCAAAAGCAAAAGTTATAAGACATTAGATTAGTTCAATCAAACTGCAGCTTTTTCTGAAATAATTTAATATTTTAATTCAGTAAGGCTGCATTAAATTGATCAAAAGCAACAGTAAAGACATAACGTTACACAAGACTCTAATTCAAATAAATCCTTTTCTTTTGAACTTTCTATTCATCAAATAATTTTGAAAAAAAAATAATCATGGTTTCCACAAAAAATATTAAGTTTTGAACACTGATAACAATATTCATAATATTATGTTTCTTGAGCAAATCAGCATATCTGAATGATTTCAGAAGGGTCATGTGACCCTGAAGACTGGAGTAATCGCTGCTAAAAAATTAAGCTTTGACATCACAAGAATACATTACATTAAAATATATTAAAATAGAAAAGTTATTTTAAATTGTAATAATATTTCACAATTTTACAGTTTTTACTGTATGTTTGATCAAATAAATGCTGCCTTGGTTCTTTCCAAAACATTTAAACTGAAGTGTATATAATTCTAACCTCAAATAATAATAATTTTGGCTCTAGCAAAAATGAAAAGTCTGACTATGTGCATGTATGGCCAGTATAGGCTGAAGGTTCGCTTTCTCACTGTCCATCCGCGCTGCCATGAGGCTGAAAAAGACTCCCACAGGGACTGGTAAAGATTGACCGATAGATTGAGAGATCGATAGATGAGTGAGAGATACTTCCTCTTGTGTTCATTGAAACCCCAACTTAATTTTCCGTTCCTTTACTCATCTCACCATCTCTCTTACACCTTATGGGAATAGTTCACCAAATATGAAATTGTCATCATTTACGCAATCTCATATTGTTCTAAATCTGTATGACCTTGTTATAAAGAGCACAAAAGGTGATTTTTTTTTTTTTATCAAAAAAACATGCTGGCCATTTCAGTACAATACATGTCAGTGACGGCTGCGACTGTCAAGCTCCAAAATGACAAAAAAAAAGCACAAAGAAGCATCATAAATGTGATTCATAACACTATGAACTATATCCCAAGTCTATATATATATATAATATTTTTTTTGGGGGGGGGGGTTCCCTTTAAGATACTGAGATGAATATTCTCACTGAGCTCTTCCAGTTTTATAAATCATTCTCTCTTTTCTTCTGATTTCTCTCACCTGCTTCTTTCATTCACTCACCAAAGGCATTTTCCTGTGAGAAAAACAAAAAAAAATCAACACTTCTCCCATCAGTGTCCCACCTCTCTCTGATTCCCTTCCCGTTGCCTCGTTCCTCTAACAAACCCCCCGTTGACTGCAATCACACACCAATATGCAGCGATGCCTGCCTCTCACGGCAGCAGACCGCAAGACCAATTCTCACTCCGCCGATGAAGCCAGTAGTGCTGATGGCTGTTGAATACTCTACATCCTATCCATGAGACTTTCTATCTTCAATCTCTCTCTCTTTTCTCCAATCTCTTCTCTTTTCTCTGCCAAGTTGGCACATGAGAGGTGGGCACCAGTGCGGAGCTAGGTTTAATATAGACATGACTAATGGCTTCTCTAAGGTATGCCAAATAAATCACATGCCCTGATGCCCCAGCCCAGCCGTTTGTCACTCAAAAGTTGATTCAAGATGACAGGAGTTGAAGTGAGTGTCTACTGAGTGTGCAACAGACAGACAGAGAAATTAAATCAGAGATGAGCTGTACAATTTCATCTTGGGGGGAAAAAATATGGGGTGGGATGGCAAAGGAAGTGTTTACATCTGTCTATGGCCGGTTTACTATATCCTTTAAACCACATCCTGACTAGGCGAAATGTGACACGTTTCCAAGTATTAGATCTGTCCAGAAGGAAAAAAAAAAAAAAAAAAAAGAAAAGTGAATACAAAATAAAGGTCAATAATGTGACATATTTGATGTAAAAATAAATTTTGAATAAATGAGGATTGAATGTGGGCAGGGCTAAATTGGCCAAAAAAATATTTATCACGCAATATTTTTATTATTTTTTTTTTTTCCAAATAAAATAAATCTACTTGAGAAACAAAATGACAATTTATATATATATATAATATATATATATATAAATCTTGTTGCTAGTTGTTGTTTTTAATGGAATCTTTAATCTAATAATTCATTTAACTAAATAATATAGAAAGAACAAAGTGCTTACTGCCTTATCAGAATGAAAACAAAGACAGAAGGACAAAAAGGATATAATACCTAATGGAAAATGTATGGACCACAAGTATCATGTGTCTAAGTAGCCATATCCTGTAAGCATTACAATGCTTCCTGCTAAACAGTTTGCCTTATTTCAACCACATGCTTGAGACACTAGTAGAATCTCTTTCCGACATCAATCACACAGCTTCCTGTGATAAAGACCTGAAAAAAAAATAATTATGAGGAGCACAAAAGGGCAGCGGATTCCTTGTGTATCAGTCTCGCATAAACACCCACACACAGACGGCGAGTGTTGGGGGTTGTAGCACAGGTCAGTGAGCGCACGCCTTGGCAGATCCGTGCCACCTGCTAACAGCCTGGCACAAGCACGAGAGATGCCTGCAACATGTACCGGAGACCACTGCACAGGTCAAAGGTCATCAAGGCCCCACCCTGTGCTCAGAGGACCAAGCAACAAAGCTACTCACTTTACACACATTTACATTCACCGCAGCGTAATCCATTAACCTGTCGGCAACATGTTTACGCCTTTGTATGCGGGTCCAGATTGTGAGAGTGTTTGTAAGTGTGTGTGCTGTTATGCTAAAAAACATCTGTTCTGTGACTGCCATTTACTACCGATACAAGCCAAATCACCTACGGCCATTTTAGCTCTGTCCGTATGGCTTCTTGGTTTGCTCTAAACGTTGAGTTCGCAGTCTTAAAAGACCTTATGAGATCAAAATGGGAGGCATTATTGTCCATGCGCGTTAATCTGATGCTAACCTATATACCAGCGCACAGCTAAAAGTTGACAATTACACATGACCTCTCAAAAGTTAAAGAAGTAAAAAGAAATTAATACTTTAATTCAGCAAAAGACAAATTCAATTAATAAAAAGTGACATTAACGACATTTATAATGTTACAAATTATTTCCATGTCAAATAAATGCTACTCTTTTGAACTATTCATCAAGAAAAAAAGTTTTCTTTTTTTTTTTTGTTTTGTTTTTTATTAACTTTGATAATAATACATGTTTTTGAGCACCACTGGAGGATTGTCTTCTGAAAATTCAGCTTTGCTATCAGAGAAATAAATTACATTTATTTACATTACATATTAGTTAATTTAAATTGTAAACATATTCACAATATTATGTTTTTACTGTATTTTTGTTGAAACGAAATCTAACCATAATGAACATAAGAAGCTTTTCTAAAAACAAAAACTTTTATTTTGGATGTGATTAATCGTGATTAATTGTTTGGCAGCACTAATTAAAACATAAATTAATTACTTTAAATTGTAATAATATTCCAAAATATTACTATTTTTACTGCATTTGATCAAATCAATGCAGCCTTGGCGAGCATAAGAGATGTCTGAATGATAGTTTATAAGAAAAAAAAATGAAAAAGACTAACAATCCTCCTAAATGTTGTCCAATAGCAAACAACACCACAAATGCACAACCGTAACCAGCAGTAATGGCTACTCAAACTCATTTAGGCTTGTGCAGGGTTTGTTTGCACTTACACATATGCATGTGTACGTGGGTGGATGTATCTATCATTACAAGCGGATGTTATGTGCCTGTCATATTAGCATTAGTGTGTTTGCTGTTGACTTCATGTTTGCCCAGGAAGAACTAAATAATTATGCAACATGACAGTACGGACTGGCCTTTCTCAGCAGGTGACCAAGCAACAGCTTAGCAAGGTAAAGACAAAGGTAAAGACGTGCACACTGCACTGCTGCCTCTTTCTCTCTGTATCCTCACTGTGAAATTAAAAACAGATCTGTAGACACAGCGAACAGCAAGTGCCTTATGAGGCAGAAGAGCGGAGCAGTAAGGCAGAACACTAAATGTGCCATAAACACACACCATGCAAATCTCTGTAACATCATTGGACTAAAATGCTCTTAATGGCTATATGCAAAGTAAAGCCTGTTTTTTTTTCCTCAAATTTAGAGATAGCAAATGCATAAAAGGGATTAAACTTTGTTGACTGTGCACATGAAGGGGTTGATTGGATTTCATGTTCGTTTTTACGATTATGAGGCTAATTTCTGTCCACGCAGCCGAGCGCATCTGCGTGTGTGTATTTGTCTGAGCGAGTAGTTGAGCGTGCGCGAGCTAGTTTATTCATCCGCTGTCAGGACCTATAAAGATGGACGCTGTCAGCGTCTGTGCAGAGAGCGAGTATGTGTGTGCGCACAGGAGGGGGACAGCCAGGCGTAATTTCAGCAGATGTTGCCTGACAATGCCAGGGTGTGTAGATGGGCCTCTAGGGAGGAGAGAAGTGGAGTAGCAGTCGGATTCTGCAGTTGCACATTGCAGTCACCACACGGCACACGACACCTCGCCCAGAAACAATGACAGCCCACAAGAGTAAAGTGACAGGGGAGAGAACAAGAGAGAGGGAGATAAAGAGAAACATTTTATGCACCGCTTGGGCCTTTATCAACCTGAGAAAGACCCCAGAGGACAACTTTATATGCTCAGTTCAAATGCTCAAATGCAACATAATCCCAACATATATCCTTAGTAAGAATAAACCAGAAAATAAATAAATAAATAAATCACATGGTGGAAATAAGAAAGAATGAAATAAAGAAATATATAAATATATATTTACAAAAATCTTAAAATGTAAATTAAATTTATAACCATTACACCAGGCTTCAATGTCACATGATCCTTCAGAAAAGGATGTGGCTTTATTCTACTACCATTACAAATACTTTTATTCAGCACAGACGCATTAAAATATTCAAAAATGACAAGATATCTACAACATAAGATTTTCTATTTCAAATAAATGCTGTTCTTTTGAATTTTCTATTCATCAAAGAATTCAAAGAATCAAAGTTTTCAACAATGCTAGAATAAAATAGAAACCATTATAAATAACTGAGCATCAATAATAATTGAGCACCAAATCAGCATGATTTCAAAAGGATCATGTGACACTAAAGCCTGGAGTAATAGCTTGATAAAAATTCAGCATTGCCATCAGGAATAAATTCAATTTTAAAATGTATTAAAATAGAAAACTTATTTTAAGTCAGAATATTTCACAATATTACTGTTTTTACTGTATTTTTGATCAAATAAATGTAGCCTTGGTGAACGTTTATAAAAAAAAACTTTTTAAAAATCTTAATTATTCCTATCCTTTGATATCTGCAGCTTGAACTGTTTTGATGGTCTTAACTGGTTCAATAATGGTCTCCCAGCCTGATCAAGCTGGTGTTAATCTTGTTTTTGCAGGCCAGACCATCTGAAAAGTTCCTTTAAAACAGGCCAACAGACAATCTTAGGCTGGTTTAGGTGATTTTACTAGGTAAGTAAGAGTATCCACATTAATTAGTTCTACAGAATAGCTCAGAAAATTCCAAGTGTACGACAATAAATGTTTGAGTTCAAATTGAGACTTGCCAAACCTGATCACAGTTTGAAACATTTATAAGACCTCTAGAGGAAATATGTGTGTGATTACCGGGTTTTCTGTCCATTGAAATTGCAAAATGATCACTTTCTAATTTTTGGTTAGAAATCTGGCATCTCCATTGATCTCTAGCCAAGCTGCCCTGAAGGCTAACCGGAAACATTTCCCAATTAGCATGTCCTAACACACTAATCACTAATCAGAGACCATTAAAATAATTGTACACATATGCCCCGAGAGAGCCGTATGGCTGCATATGAGGCCTCCATCCCAACCGAGCAACAATTGACAGTCGGCAAGTTCTTTAACATTGACCACAGAGCTGAACTTTGCTAATACTTATCATTAGATCAGCTCAGATAATCTAGATAATGGAGCTAAATGAGAGCTAATGTGTTCGACCTTGATGTCGGGTTAGTGAGAGCCGAGACAGGCTCCTTAATGAGAGAGGCTCTGACAGGGAACGTCAGAGTTCCACATAGAGGAACCTTTGTGTTCCCGCTCACCTTTGTGAATGCGTGTCCCCTTATCTTTCCCCCGAAAGCTGGAAGGGCTTGCACATGTGCCTTTGCCGTGATTCTCAAACACACAAGCAAGGCTAGAGTAATTTTACTTCACTGAGTGATTTGTACTCTCAGGAATTCGCTGATTACAAAGAGGTAAAATCACTCCTTTGTGTGTGCGTCAAAATGGCCATCTACCTGTCTGCCACTGTTCTCCCAGATTTAAGCCCACAGGACGGGCGACGCATCCTGTGAAACAAGCACAGCAGTAACATGGAGGCGCTAAGGGGCCAAAATTTTAAGCAATGTAGTAAGTGACATCTTCATGGTATTACACCATTTAAAATTTAGAAGTGCAGCAAAACAAGCCTAAAAAAAAAAAAACTTGTTATGAAAAGCCCTGGCAGCTAATTAGAATATTACAACAGTGTGTCATGGGCCAACACAAACAAAAAGACAAGCTTAGTTATGCGTCTCATTAGGGTCACACCTCAAACACTATTGAGAAGTGAAGTAACAGAGCTATCCACAACTCGTTCCGTCCTTTCTTTCCTCAACAAAACTTGCAAAACTCAAAAGGCAGAAATTCTACTTTCCTTCTTCCATCTCAAACTTTTCCTCTCGGTAAAACTCAGGGAATGGCATTGCACTGACACAGATGCCATGTGTCACTTCCTTCCACTTCTTTTCTTTCTTCCATACCCTCAACAAAACCTGAAGGAAAGCTCAAAACACAAGAAATGTCACTGTCACTTCCTTCCTTTCTTCCATCTATCCTTCCTTCTTCCCTTCCTACAACAAAACTCAAAAGAATGGGTGCAGTGACAGAAATGACCAGTTCCACAGTGGCTGTGAAAGCCCATTTCTGCCACATAGAGGCGAAAAAACATATTATGAGATGAAAAGTCCAAATTGAGATAGTCATAATTATGACATAACTATTTTTGTCATAATTTAGACTTTTATCTCATAATTGACTTGCATAATCTCATGTGACTTAGTATTTCATAATTCCGACTTTATGTTTTATCATTCATCATAACGTTTATTTCAGTTTCGACATTCATCCATAAATCTCAGTTTAAGTCAATTTGAATTTGTCATCTCATAATTACGACTTAGTATCTCAATTTTAACTTTGTACATCATGATTATGATTTACCAAATCATGGCTTTTTCCTATGTAGCAGAAATATGCACAAGTATTGCAAAGCATGTAAAATAAGTGTGCAAAGAGCATGTGCAATTTAGTGGCATCACTCCAAACGGCGCAATTTCCCCCGCGAAATGCACACAAAAGATGCTATCAGTCTGGGGCTTCTTGCAGGAGTTAGACAAAGCAAAGCTAATGATTCTCCATCTTATCTATGTGTCAAAAAAGACAAGTCAAGGTGGGAGAAGGGAGGAAAAAGGGCCATCATCACAATTAACAGCGCTTTATTTTGATTAGCCTTGCATTGTCAACGACAACACCTGAATAATGCAAATAAAGCTGTGTGTTTATTATTCCTTTAGAGTTCCTTTGAAACAATTTTGTTTTTCTCTTTTTCCCTTCAGCTATATTCTCTCCAGATGAGTCACGATTATTACTGGCGAGTTTGTTCCGCCTGTTTAACCGCTAAGCAATGGTAGGCACTTATTTATTTAAAGGAGAGAAAGGTGGACAGACTGCTGAGATAAAGATACTACTGAAGCCATGGACTGCTAAAGGGTGACTTGCAGCTGATGTACCACAGCCTGGACCACAGAACTGTTTTGCATAATTGACTTCACACTTCACAAAATAAGATTCTCACTCTGTAACAGTCACAAGACCACACCACGCGAGACAGAGGAAAAAGAGACACAACTTAGAAGAAATGGACAGCTTCTTGTTTTATCTTCCAACTCCTGTTTTCCTAAACCATGGAAACATAAAAGGACCGACATCCACTTTAAAATGACATTCACTAATTCGCAATCACGCTCCGACTGAAGTTTCTACAGCCGGGAGAAACAAGAGGAAGCTAGACAAGCATGCAAAGCTAAAACTCTTTTAACGAATTTAAAAATATGTATGATAACTTTGCTGCCTTGTTAATACCGTGATGCTATATTTTGCATGATATTCCATACCGAACAACGTATAGAAATGAAATGCTATGCATATATACATATAGGAATTGTTTTAAGGCTGCATTATCCCCTTCTTTGGATTTCTGTCATTGAGAGGAAAACACAGGGACAATGACAAACTTAAGGTACAGTAGAGTCTAATATTCAATACAAGTGGATTTTCATGAAAAAATGATAAAGTGGACAGCACTAACCAATGACAGGAGGAAATGTGACCAAATTAATGAATAAATGGCCTGTTTCTTCCATTAGCATGATGCACCATGAACTGAGTACATGGAAGAATGGTGTGAAATTACAGATTTGTTTTTGTTTTTTTTCGAACACCTTTATCTATGATCCCTCCCAGTCTGTCTTTCTCCCTATCTCCCCCCACCTGCACTCAGAACAGTCTGTGAGTCAGCATACAACACACACTGGTCAGTCCGTTGCCATGGTGATGGTGCAAGCTGAGGGCAAAATCGACAGCTTTTAAGAAGCGCAGATGCTGCTAGAATTTAAATGGCTGGCAGTGGCAGGAAAGGCTGCATGTGTATGTGTGTGTGGTGTGTGTGTCTTTTTTGGGGCCCAGATTAGCTGCCGGCATACAAGGAGCCAATCGAATAGTACAAAAAACCTAACAAGACCTCTGACAACCATCCCTTGATCCCATTCCTCAAATCTAAGGATGGGACCCAAAAAAGGGCTTTGATTGAAAGGACCTGTACAAAACACCTCACTTTCCTCTAGGGTCATTCGGATACGCCAAGTCTACACTGCTCAAATCCTCTTAGAACATGATTTTGTTCCTGTGACGTGCAGCATGAATGAGAAAAACAAAAACACACATGAAATACAAAATAAAAATGAATGCATTTGTAAAGCTCAGTGACTCAGTGTTTGGCTCGATCCCAGAGGAGCAACGCTGTAAATGTGTCATATTAATTGTGTTAAGACATGGATCACATAAGACTGACATTATTGCATGAATACTATAAAACTAAACTTGCTGAATAGTAAAGAAAAATCAATCCGTGTGTCTAGCAATCAACTTAGGGAGCTTGAAATAATAGCTGCGGTAATGCAAGCTCATCGACCTGTGCTCACTGGTACCGAGAGAATTTCAAATAGTTTTTGAAGTAGACATTTTTATGGTGTCGGTTAGTAAATAAAAAGTGAATGTTTACTGGTAAAATGGGATATATAGAAAGGGCAATGTCATAAATAAATATGGGAATATGGAAATTAAATACTGTACCTTAAGAATTCATGTCCCCTGGTGAGTAATTTCAATGCACTGTTTCTGTTTAACATTAAATCCACAATGTAACACCTTCACAAAAGTTTTATTGAAAGCCAACTTGCTTTACTTGCAAAAAATACAAAATACAAACTGCAAATCAACAGAAACAAAATAACACATAACAGAAATTAAACACAAATGGGGATGTCTGCAGCTTTAAATACAGCTCCACAGATGATACACACTCCACACAGAACGCAAAGGGTTGTATACAACTTGCATGCATATGTTGCATTGTGTGTAAACTAGCCGCTCCTGCCGGACATCCTTTCAACATTGCATCTTTCCAGCATAACAACACACGCTATTATTGCTTTAAATATGAACACATCTCACTTACAACCAGACTTCAAATGTACAAAATGGAGGATGGAGCCACTATCAAAGCAGCTGAGATCTCAAGATATATCTGGTTGGTTCTATTTACACATCTGGTATTAAGAAAGGTTTGGTGTGTTAAGCACAGATTAAGCAAATTCTTCTATATAAAGCTATTTAGGTTGTTCATCGCCATTCCACAACAGAACAAAACACATCATAAGGGATGAACACACACACACGCAACAGCACATATAGCTGGTTATTAACATTCACATTATACAACTTGCATAACAAAAAACCTTTTTCAATGATTGTCTCCAAAGGTTTGCTAACACAGTCCAAGAAAAATGGTACTCATTTTTGGTTTTCTTGTTCAGTACTAGAGAAAAGTACTAGAGAAAAGTGATAGAGTTTTAATGTCAAGTAGCTTGCTATTTACAGTGAACGTGACATTTTTCACAGCCTGGTCGAAAATCCCGCAGTTAATAATTCAACAATGTTCGATGGCACACTCTGACGTCTGAAGCTGATTATTAATCTACATTAAGCCAATCCACTTAGTTGTTTGTGTACATAACAAAAAGAAGGCACTCTTTGCATGCACAATCAATGAAGCTTGAGAAAGAATAGGGGAATTGCCCGCCATTAATCTGTAAAAATAACCCACTTCAACTCCAACTAAACAGGGTCCAAATAATTAAAGACATTTTTTAATGCCCGCCAAAATGTGCCATGGAAACATTCAAATATGTTGAGCTTACTTGTCCGACCTTCCTGTGTATTTTAACTTACTCAGCGCACAGTTTTCTTTATGAAGAAGAAAAAAATGCTTTTTAGAATCATTTTGACACATTAACAATTGTGCAATTACCTAAAGCTAGCCTAACAAAAGACATCAAAGCAATTATTTGTTGTCTTTCAGAGCAAAAAATAAGGCACATCTCTCTGGTCTAAAGGTTATTATATCACAACTGTGTTTCAAAGGTTTTTGAAAGCAGTTCTGTTCATCTTTTGAGGGGCAGCAAATAAACACTGTCCAGCTGAAAATGACCCTCTCAAAGAAAATGGAAATAAGACTGTGTAGGATTGTCTCCTTCATGTAAATAAGTAGTAATTAAATTAAGTCCTTCAGAGCATAAATGATACTACAGAACTGAAGAAGAAGAAAAAAGTTTGACAAATAAAACAAAAATCTTTCAATCAAATGATGTGCATGGGGTTTGTGATCAGTGCAGCTTTGGTTTGACATTCATTCAGTTCCAGCACCTAATACATGCCCTTAGTCCACACCATGTTGCTGTGATACCCGTTGCTGTGATACCCTGTGCTGTGGTACCCTAGGCTGGGGTACCCTGGGCTTTGGTACCCTGTGCTGTGGTACCCTGTCATGCTTTCGAAGTCGTCTCCTACCTGTTTGGTGCTATATTTTGAAGAGTTGGCCTTGTAGCTGTAATCCGAATACTGGTCTGAGCCTGTTGAGTTGTTGTCCCCGGTTCCTACAAAGGTGTTGGTGGCCGGCAGGTCCTGCACTGCCTGGTGTTTCTTTGAAGCAGAAGGTGACTGAGGTTGGAGCTGAATGGATGGCAGAGGAGAATTAGACCGATAGTGTCGCCCCAGGTCTGGGCTCCCAGGGGGATAGTTGAGTGGCAGGTGAATCCTAGGGCTATCGTTGACGCTATCATTCATGAGGTTGAACTTTAGGCCTTTCTGGAGACTCCCCCCCTCATCCTCCTCAGATGGGTTGGCAGGCTTTGGAGCTTTGCTTTTCTTTGCCTTCTTGTTCTTGTTGCTCTTAGGTCCTGGTTTGGGGGCATAGAGGTCTTTGGTCTCCTTCTTGCCTGCCTGGTAGCCACTTTTATTCTCCTTCAGCACGACATGCCTGATGATCATAGCCACTGCAATGATTAGAACGACCACACAAAAGCCACCCAAGACTGCAAAAATAATGCTACTTTGCTGGTCTCGAGAATAATCGGGATCTCCTGCAATGTCCATTTCAAGTGGCGTATAAAGACTGTGTCCAACAAGTCCTTCGACGTGGGAGACATTGCCGATGGTCTCATTGACATAAATGTGAACCAGTGCGGTCGTATGGCGTGGTGGCGCGCCTTTGTCCTTAACTTTTACTACCAGACGGTGGAGACCAATGTGTTTGGATGTGAACTCTTTAGCCAACGTAATCTCACCTTCTGAAGAGATGTGGAACAAGCCATGCGGGTTGCCCCCTACAATACTGAACTCCAGCTCCGAATTTAAACCGATGTCCATGTCCTCCGCCTCAACACGTTCTACGTGGGTTTCTGGGCTGGTGCGGGGATCCAAGAACTTGTATGAAGAGTTTGAGGGCTTGGTGACATATGGAGAATTGTCATTCTCATCAAGAACATTAATGGTAATGCCAACATAGGAGGAACGTGGTGGATCACCTCCGTCAACAGCTTTAAGTCGGAAACTGTAGGTGCTCTCCTTTTCTCTGTCGAAGGAAATAGTCGAAAGTATGGTGTACGTTCCATTTTGAATCATAAACTTGCCATTGTCTGGTTCTACAGAGAGTTCAACATGAGCATTGTTGCCCTCATCACGATCGTTGACTGTTACCATTCCAACGGGACTAAGGGGTGGCATGTTTTCTTGGACTGAAAAGCTGTAACCACTGAGCATAAATTTAGGGTCATTGTCGTTCCTGTCGAGCACCTTAACAACAACAGTGGCAGTTCCTCTCAAGCTTGGTACACCTTTATCAGCTGCTGCGACCAGAAATTGATAGTGATCTAATTGTTCACGGTCCAACTGGCTCATGACACGCACTTCTCCTGTGTTAGGGTTAATTTCAAATAGCCCCTCGGGGACTGATCCACCAGCAATACTGTATGTCAGCTCCGCATTAGTCCCACTGTCGGCATCCGTGGCTACCACATCAAGAACCTTGTCACCTGGCTGGTTCTCCTCAGCAAATTCTACCTCATACAAAGAGGGCGAAAAGACCGGGGAGTTGTCATTCATGTCTGTCACTTGCACCTTCAGGGAATTTGTGCTGGATAGTGCAGGGTTGCCAGAGTCCACTGCCACAATTTCAATCCTGTAGTCTTTGATCCGCTCGTAGTCCAGCAGCATGGTTGTCTGGAGGAAGTATTTCCTCTTGCGGTCGTTGCCTGTTTCACTAGCTGAACGCAGCTGGAATGGGACATCCCCTGCCACCACACAGGTTACAACTGCATTTTCACCTTCATCACGATCTGATACCTCCACCAGAGCCACAGCTGTGCCTACAGGCATGTCCTCCGATATGTTAGCGACACCATCTTCATGCGTCACAAGGCCAATGCCCCGGATTCTGATTGAGGGTGCATTGTCATTCAGGTCCTTCACTGTAATAGTCACAAGGGCTTTGGAGCTCTTCGATTGTGGACCATTGTCTTTAGCTTGGACGTAGAACTTGAGCATGCTGATATCTTCACGATCCACCAAGCCTTTGACGAAAATGGTGCCTGTGTTGCGGTCAATGCTAAGGAGCCTCTGGACAATTGGTGATGCCTGGTGGAGGCTGTAGGTCACCTCTCCATTGGGTCCCATGTCAGAGTCATTGGCCTTCACCTAAATCAACACAACACAAAATTAAACTAAGCAAAGCACTGAAACATTAATTTACAAAATAATCACAGGTGTATACATCAATGTCAAAACAGAAGTTAAAATGCTTGGTCAGGACCATCAAAAATAGATAAAGATCATTGTAAGTAGCAATTAATTAGCATGCCAAAAATATGCTTTACACACTTTAAAAAATGCCCTAAGCTCATCCAAGAACTACATCAGACTAATTTATAAATTAACTGAATTTTCTTGGAATTTACAATAAAGTACAGCTCATTTGATTCCAGAAAACAGCTTGCTCTTTCACTAATTAGTAATACCGTAATGCTGTTATTATTCAATTTTCAATACATAAGGAGAGAAATGCACTTACTCGGAAGGGTTAAATATGATTGGGTTGTGTTTTGTGTCAAGTTAAATTCTCCAAAATTAGCTGTATTTTGCTAGATTAAGTTAATTTGAGACATCACTTAAGTTACTCAGTCTTGGCAGAGATTTCTATAAATTTTACTGGTCTATCGTGAACCTGGGAATAATTTTAAACAGCTCTAAATCTAAGTGTGGCTTGATTAAAGCTTTCAAACAATCAAGATTCCCTTGTTCCTGCTACATCCTCTCCTCTTTTCGTCCTTGGCTGTGTATGAAACATGCATGGTGTTTCAGTCCATGTATTACAGCGAACAGCCTTAATCTGAAGCAGTCATAAGATTATTCATGGTGCTTAAACTATTATTGCTCTATATGAGTCACTCCATTTCATCCTCCATGCAAACTGGGAATTCATTTAATTTAATGTATTTGAAGAGCATTTCTCTGAACAAGCTGAAACACTCCATCAACATTTGCAACCCTCTGAAATCACAAAATTAAGCTGTTTTAATACCACTACTGTTTATTTACTTTGGCTTCAAAGGATGCTATGAGGACTGAGAGGAAAATAAAATCTTATGACATGCTCTTTGAATACAACTTGGTTGCAAAGATTAATTGTTGACTGAGAGATTAACAGTCATTAATACATTTTTTTTGCCTGGATACTTGCCTCAGATTGATCTTGGAAAGCTTCCAGCCTTCACGGCTATCCTAATCTTAGCAGTGCTTTCTTTTCCACAACAATTCAACATGTAATTCTCACCGCCAGTCAATACCTCTCTCCTGTTTTGTAAAGCTTGTATTTAAAGGGACAATGAGGGATCAATCGATTGCCTGTGAAAATATGATTTGGCTTTCCCATTTTTTCCGCTTTAACCCTGTTGTGTGGGAACAGAGGCTAAAGCCCATCGGGATAACTGAGACTTCCATTTACAAGAGCTTGTCAGGTTCTGTATGTGGGGCTTGAGTGCACTTCTATTGCCATGCTGTCAAATCAGCTCCTCTATTACTTATTGCTCAATCTAAAGGTTTTTATAGCATATACTTGCTTACAGGTGAGTGTGAGACACTTGTGTCGTGACACATTTACTTCATTCATATTTTATATAATAAACATTAAATATACATAAATAGTCACTGTATAAAAGTATTAAATTAAAATATAACAATAATTATAAGAATAATTTATTATGAATTCAGCAGACACATTCATGCAACGTGAAATACAATGCATTCAAAGCATATATAATTTTCCAGACTTTAGCTTTAAATTACATTTGTTTAGTTTTAGATAGAAAGTATGACGTAAAAAAATAGATTACTTACTTGTAGAACAGAATGACCCACTGGGCTGTTTTCGGGGAGCTCACCCTCATAATGTGACTTCTCAAATTTGGGCACGTTGTCATTGGCATCTGTAATGGTGATCCTGAGCAGGGCGCTACTCTGGCGGGGTGGAGAGCCACCATCGACCACTTTTATGTTGAGGTCATATGAATCTCGCTGCTCTCTATCCAGGTTTCCCAATACAATGAGCTGTGGCAATTTCTCATCTGAGTCTTGCGCCACCTGCAGGCTGAAAAGGTTGGCAGCTTCAGGGCCAGTCGTTAGCGCATAATCGGCAATGCCATTGCTTCCAGAATCCTTGTCAGTGGCCACAGGTATGGCAAAAAGCACACCGACGTGCGTGTTCTCCGGGATCGACAATGTCAAGACGGGTGAAGAGAACTGTGGAGTGTTGTCGTTCTCATCCAAGATCTCGATGCGGCCTTCGATGAGCCGAGGTCCTGTGCCTTTCATCAGGTCTGTAATAGATACCTCAAATTCTAGGAAACAAGGATCGCCCTCGAAAAGGTTGCGACAGTCCTTGAGAGTCTCACGATCGATCGGGGTCTCTGTGGTGTAGATATCCCCTGTTTTGCCATCCACACGGAGGTAAGGAGCGCCCACCTCAAGCTTGTAAAGGTGACCAGTGTCTGGCAGGCCCTGGTCAGATGCCAAGCTGCCAATCAGTGTGTTAGGCGGCTGCTCCTCGGTCACCTGGTAGATGATGGTGCTGACAACATTTGCAGAGCAACAGAGGAGAAGGAAAATCCACACTAGCATGGCACTCCACCGTGACCACATCGCATTGGCACTCTGGCACATCATCAGTCTGTTGCTGCAAAAGATCAAGCAAACAAACAAATAAGATTAGAGAAACATTCATTCTTCAGACAGTGCCAAAAAGCCTGTAAAGCAATGGCAGCCACAGAGTTTTATGGTACTGATTCCCTGGGATTTATGATTGATCGCCCCTTCATGTGTTGTAAACTTCTCCTTTTTAGAGGCAGTAAATGTGTCACAAACAGTTACTTGTGTTTGACCTTCATTCTGCAAACTTCACGTCATGTCTAATTCATAAAGACAACATATGTCCATATTCCTGAGAGATGCATTGGCTGACTGACCCTACGAGAGGAGGAAGCTAGCAGACAAGTGATGTCCATTCAAATAATGCTGTTACTCTACTTGATCTACCTTTTACAAGCTATTGATAAACTGTCTCAGCTCTCATTTCTAGAACCATGCCTGGGGTCAACGAAAGTGTGAAATCCATCAAAATCAACCATAAGACTATTTTTCCCCGAGGCGTATGCATTATTTCAGCCAAAACCAAATAACATTTATATATCTAAAATCATATATCAAAAAATCTTAGGCAGTACAAATCTTAGGCCCATATTACTCTCAGCTTATAGAAATAAATCTGTTCTTC
Organism: Sinocyclocheilus anshuiensis; assembly: GCF_001515605.1. Taxonomy (NCBI): domain Eukaryota; kingdom Metazoa; phylum Chordata; class Actinopteri; order Cypriniformes; family Cyprinidae; genus Sinocyclocheilus; species Sinocyclocheilus anshuiensis. The sequence continues at coordinate 3,111,872 of NW_015558646.1, forward strand.
ATTTTTTTTAATTGTTAGATATTTTAGTTACCTTAGGTCAATTTGTCCTTTTTCTAAAAGCTGTAATTTATACCGTAATAAAATTAAATCCAAAAACACAGTAAAACCTGGGGGCAAAACAATAAAAAAATTAACTAAAATAATTCATAAAATTAAATAGGCCTATAAAACCAAATATCTGGTGGTAAATCTTTGGTTTTATATTTATTTTATTATTAAATCATTATTTTATTATTATTTTCAAAAAGTTTCCAGCCCGCTTCCTTCACACACATCTCACTTTCTTGGAGTGTTTCTTGCCCACTTCCTTCGCAAATGTCTCGTCTTCTCGCTGTGTTCTTCTTCTAACTCATATTTTACACAAATGTTTTACTCTGCAGATAAACAGGGTGTGAAAAGAGACAGAATAGTAGACAGACAAAGAAAGACCACCATTATTTTAGGACCATAGGTGGAAAAACAAAAATGATTTAAAAAAAAAGAGAAATGAAACCAAAATCATAGTTTCTTGAAAACAGTATCACATGTGAATCTTCCCTTTCATGTCTTTAAGTTATTGAACACATGGTAGAAGAGTGTGGTTTCCTAATCTTCCAATGGCCACTTCAGCTGATAGCTATTCACAGCAAATGGCTCCCAATTTGTTGCAACATCACACAACCACGGAGAGGTGAGAGACGGGCTATAGAGGGTGTCCTGACAACAGCCCCCTCCTGCCACTTCACCAAACAACGAAAAAGAACAATCAAATAAATAAATCAGATTCCGTTAATCCATCACGTTTAAGGTCATGTTACTTTGATGTTTCCCGTTGTGGTAATTGCAGACCCCTGTAACATATGTGGAATGTTATCCCACCATGCTCCCCATGGCTAATGAGGCAGAGCTGCTAGATTACTGTCCAGAGGAGACAGACACCATAACTCGACCCAGCGGTGAACCAATGGGGATGTGAGAGCGCTGCCACCAGTTACATTCTGCCTGTGAATACCAAACCTAAAGAATCAAAATCAGTCTTTAAATGTCACCTTCCATGAGGTTGGAAAAAATATAATTGTATAACTTTGTTAAAAACCACAGATATACAAAGAAAAATGACTGTCAGCATATTGGTGCAGCCATTTGGTGACTAATAGGAAGTGGCTTCTTCCATACACTCATCAATATTGATTGGTTGTAGTAGTTTAGTGCATGTACCATTCAATATTTTTCCATTAGCAGACACATGACATAGCGAGCCTTTCACAAACACATTACCAAAGAATGTGTGGTTAGTGTGGTTAGAGTAGGGTGACCATACATGCCATTTTCCCAGGACGCGTCCTGGCCAGGATTTCTATATTGCCTAAAATATCTAGGTTTTGGCTTTGTTTGCGTGTGCAGA
>NW_015558646.1:3116525-3135042 GCF_001515605.1 Sinocyclocheilus anshuiensis
TCTGCACACGCAAACAAAGCCAAAACCTAGATATTTTAGGCAATATAGAAATCCTGCCCAGGACGCGTCCTGGGAAAATGGCACGTATGGTCACCCTAGGTTAGAGCATCAAAAACGCCTAAGGTAACTGCAACAAGCACATGCTCCCCTATACGCTCCAATAAAGGCAGTTTTAATATACACAAATTAGACACCAGTGACTACAAACACACTCACACAACTGCAGCCACAAGGCAACGACACTGTAGGGAGAACAATGCACTAATGAGGCTAAAATGAATGGTGGGATGTGTGACCCTGATCACACATATGATGAGAGCTTGACTCGTTTCTTACTAATTTCACGGTCTAATTCTGAATCTGTCGAGACAGACGACTTTGGCACACTTTCATGCGGCTAATTAAACAGCACAGACCGCAATGGAGGCTGTAGAGGTGAAAAATACCTCACCTTTAAAACAACCTATCTCTCATTGTGGTTTCGAATGACCATCTTATGGAGGTGGCATTTCACAGTGATGTGTCAGAGTCTCTGCTGAAGGTGCGTGTTGAATTTTGTACCATGTGTTGATGAAGAAAAAGGTCAACGTAAAAAAGCAGGGCAGGGACTTCAAAAGCACTGGGTCAAAAAAGGCGCTAAAATGCTATTTGTTTAAACAAAAATGACAAGAACTATATATAAACTAAACCAAAACATCCCATCTTCATCGTGCGCTGGAAAAGTCAATAAAGCTCAAAAACATTCTCGCAACATGAAAAGCGTGTGAATCTGTTTGTTGCGATGAAGGGTTTAAGAAGCTCTCACGACATTCACTCTCCAGGGCCCAGCATAAAGAGTCTGTGTTAAGGGTCACTGTACGCTGGGAACCCCAATGTGGGCCGTAGACATCCTTTCCCACACTCTTCTCTGAATGTGAGCCCGCGTGTGCACATATGTATGCGCCGTACATCTGTGGGTGTGTAAAAGTTACACACAAGATCTAAAAACAACCACAGCAAAGGAATGTCAGTGAGTGTTTGCGAGCACAGACTCGGGAAAATGGAAAATCTTAGAGAAAAACATTAAGGTCATGAAAAAAAAGAAAACAACTGAACGTGTTTGAGTATATGAAATTTAAGGGTGGCAATGGCTCGGGCTTTTGGCTAAGAACTCTTCTTTGTAATGGAAATGCATAAGTGCATATGAGTGGCGTGCCTTAACGACAGCAACATTTACAAGACACAGGAGGCCCTAACAGAGTCAAATCAAGCACTGCTACATAGCAGACAGCTTTCCTTTCAGTTGCAGAGAGTTCGCACTTAGCTTTCACACAGGTACACAAAAAGCCTAGCCATTACAATGACAATAGGCCGTCGGTGGGGCTTTTCTTCACCTCCGAGCTTTGATCGTCATCATTACATGGTCAGAGAGGTGATTTATGACAGGCCCTAAATCAACACGCACCGCCCACCTCTCTAATAACGTCTTCAAATGCACCATTGTCGAGCCGCAGCTAAGATCTCCTCGCAGGGAGACAGGCGTCGCCAGAGTGCGGTATTTATGACTACTGTCATAATCCTGTGAGAATTTATGCTCGGCTCTCAGGCTGTGTAGCCTAATTCATATTGTACTGCTGTGTATAAGCTGGATGTCATTAATATAATCAATAGCTGTGAGTGCAAAGGAAGGCGTGAATCGGCGTCCCCCTATGGAGTCTAACTGTCGGCTCTTTACAGATTATTCACAGTACATTTGGCCAGAATTTTCGCATCAGCCTTCGGGGAACACGGTTCCCCTCTCATTTCCTGTCCGCAAAAACCACATTATGTTCATTTCACACCTGGTCTCTTGTAACAACACCTCCTACATCTCTCTGTCTTTCTCTTTCATACGCACACCATCCTTTTATGCCCTACCGTGCCCTCTCAGAGACGTGCTCATATATATACTGTCGAGAAGGCCATTGTGTTGTTGCGCAGGGGGAGGTTAACAGATTTAACAGGCTAATTACTATTCTAAAGCCTCCACCGCTGACATGCTTTAAAATTGCTGTATGATTTTCTCTCTCCCTCACTCTCACGGTCTCGCTCTCCTTCTTTCTTCTTTAGAGACTTGTAACAAGGAATTCATCATTGTACCAACGCTCACCCTTCCTCTGCCAGCAAAAAAAAAACATGAGAATATGAGGATGGCATACCTCTGCCAAGACAAGGTGATTCTAGGGAAAATAAAGCAATAAAAGCATTTACGTAACCACCGTGGCAGGAGTCGGATTCCTGGATGAGGCACAGCGGTGGCACTGTGTCATGGCAACGCACTCAGTCAATGATTGTTCTAACCCCTCCCCATCCTGGTTTCAACACGATAATTAAAGAATTAATTTAAAGCGGTGACATTTATGAGGGTTCAGGAGTCAGCTCTTGTCTGAAGCCAGGAGAATGATTGACTCAGAAGGAAGTGTGAGTGCAGCATCTGTCCTAGGTTAATGGTTAACTCATCCGGCTCAACGGACATTTTAGTGCGTACCTGAAGTGCGTATTCGAAAAATATAGCATAAAAGCCGAAGATTTATTTGCTTACTGTTACACGAGGTAAGCCGATAGACTAACCAATTGAATAATGTTGCCGATTAATCAGCAAGGAGATCGAAAAAGTGTGTAGTGACCTGTGAATAAAACGCATTCATACGCGCTCATTCTCATGGAGACCATGAAAACGAATCCTCCTGAAACCACATAAATGAGATAAAATGAAGTAGTTCAGCAGGCGATAAACACTAACCAACCACATTCTAAACAGTGAGTGTGTCAAGACTTTGATGCCAGCGCCCACAGCAATGAGTTGAGTTCATATGAGCTTTTGTCCTCGGCTGCAGCCATCTAGGCTCTACGGGACACCAGCTCCACGGTGTTCAGTGACCCGTTCAGGATGGGTGGTCCAAGGCCCCCCTCCCTAGCCAAGTGCGAGGCACAGAGGATTACTTTAATTATTTCATTCAACCATTGTGGGGCCAGATTAGTCTGCACCCGCTTTCAGATGAGATGAACTGCTGCCCCGCTGCTGTCTACCAAGGCTGGCACACAAACTCTCACACACATTAAAACCCGGCTAAACACACACACACACACACACACACACACACACACACTGACAGACAAAGACGGGAGGACTGCTGCTAATCTTATGGGTTAAACAGACCAGGCGCAAGGAGAGGATAAAATTAATAACATTTTAATAAAATTAGCAAAATAGGCATAATATTTTTATTTAATGTATATGTATTTATTTTGAAACTATGTCAAAATGGGAAAATAATGAAGGACGGTAAAGCTCAACACTAGGTTATAGCTCGCTATTAATCAAAAATATAAAAAGAAAAAAACGATGACACAGTAAAGACTAGAAACTCTTCAAGCATGCATCTTGTAACTTTTGAGTCTTACCGTTCAATTGGGGACAGTAGTGTATATTGTTGACTACTTCACTACCACTCTGTCCAGCTTCCCTTCATTTACAGTCAAATCGACATGTAATTTGTAATAAGTGCCAAATTAAAAACATTTACAGGAGGTCACTTGGAATAAGTGAGGTAGCCTACACTTTAATCTCAATGAAAACATCAATCTTAAATGTGCAAGCATAATCTCTGCTTTCTAGAATGTTGAAGTTTCGGTTCATTCAAGCGATCACCTTAAATTTGTCTCTCAGTGTGTGCGCGAGGAGTCTCATTTCCTCCCGTTTCGCTGGACTCTCGTACTCAGTGTGGAGCGTTTACGCCCATCAAGTTTACTAAGGGCTGGCTATAATGAGGAGACACGTTGTATCATGATCAAATGCCCGATATGTGCGAATTATTCAATGTCTTTCAACTTTTTAAAGGGACGTTCTATAGAAGACTAGCAGGACGCAATTAGTTGAGCGACGAAAATAGTTTCGGTACATTAAAGAAATGGAGGAGGAAAACAAGAGAAGGTGTGTATACTATCCACAGATCAATAATATACTGGAACAGCACGAGGATCTCACTCAAGTGCCTGTGTGTTGTGCTGATGCCTACAGAACACGATCTCGATGAGAGCGGAAGGGAAATGACTTTACCTGCGGATGAATGCGCTCCGAGTTAGATCAGGTCATTTGCAAGCCATTGCGGACTTCTGTACAATAGTACATCCGGCTGAACGCTTTGCCTACAAATGAACCACAGAAAGAATCGAGATGTCCGATCACAGCTGGGCGGAATAAAGCTCAAGCCTTCAAAGACGGGAGGACTGCTGCTAATCTTATGGGTTAAACAGACCAGGCGCAAGGAGAGGATAAAATTAATAACATTTTAATAAAATTAGCAAAATAGGCATAATATTTTTATTTAATGTATATGTATTTATTTTGAAACTATGTCAAAATGGGAAAATAATGAAGGACGGTAAAGCTCAACACTAGGTTATAGCTCGCTATTAATCAAAAATATAAAAAGAAAAAAACGATGACACAGTAAAGACTAGAAACTCTTCAAGCATGCATCTTGTAACTTTTGAGTCTTACCGTTCAATTGGGGACAGTAGTGTATATTGTTGACTACTTCACTACCACTCTGTCCAGCTTCCCTTCATTTACAGTCAAATCGACATGTAATTTGTAATAAGTGCCAAATTAAAAACATTTACAGGAGGTCACTTGGAATAAGTGAGGTAGCCTACACTTTAATCTCAATGAAAACATCAATCTTAAATGTGCAAGCATAATCTCTGCTTTCTAGAATGTTGAAGTTTCGGTTCATTCAAGCGATCACCTTAAATTTGTCTCTCAGTGTGTGCGCGAGGAGTCTCATTTCCTCCCGTTTCGCTGGACTCTCGTACTCAGTGTGGAGCGTTTACGCCCATCAAGTTTACTAAGGGCTGGCTATAATGAGGAGACACGTTGTATCATGATCAAATGCCCGATATGTGCGAATTATTCAATGTCTTTCAACTTTTTAAAGGGACGTTCTATAGAAGACTAGCAGGACGCAATTAGTTGAGCGACGAAAATAGTTTCGGTACATTAAAGAAATGGAGGAGGAAAACAAGAGAAGGTGTGTATACTATCCACAGATCAATAATATACTGGAACAGCACGAGGATCTCACTCAAGTGCCTGTGTGTTGTGCTGATGCCTACAGAACACGATCTCGATGAGAGCGGAAGGGAAATGACTTTACCTGCGGATGAATGCGCTCCGAGTTAGATCAGGTCATTTGCAAGCCATTGCGGACTTCTGTACAATAGTACATCCGGCTGAACGCTTTGCCTACAAATGAACCACAGAAAGAATCGAGATGTCCGATCACAGCTGGGCGGAATAAAGCTCAAGCCTTGCCGTGTTTTCACACCTGTTTCTCTCAGCCGGACGAACAGGTTTAAAAGCAACCCGACGACGGGAGCGGCCAGAAAGACCGGATTCCGCTGTTGTGAAAGGCAATGCTTTCGATTGTTCAGTAACGATTACTGGTGACTGAGTACAAGGAAAGATATCAGTGCGTCACGTGAAATGTTGACTAGTCGACATTATGTGGGTAAAATTAAGCGAGGAATTTTTAAACGCACTGAGATGGAAAAGTTGGGCTATGTGAGAAATGCGCAAAATCGAGAGCAACAGGTGTTGTGGGAGCGAGCAATAACCGAATAAGAAAACAAACTTAAGGGTTTACCTATACAAGCTCACAACATACATACAAATTCATTATTCTGTCTACTATGAACAGTGCTTACAAGCGTCGAACAAGTTTACATGCAATAAGCGCAGTTCCTTGTGAGGGTTGTTTTCATCTATAATGCGCTAATTCTCGAGCGCACTGGAAAGACTTGAATATTACATTTTAGAGTGAGGAATCGATTCAAATCCACGCGAAGATAAACTGACCGGCACTTGAGCTAGTTGAAGATGTTCAATCTCTGTGGATCCATGGGGTCAAGGGCTTATTTTCTATATGTGGAAATGCATTGGCGATCGAGTTTCTTGTATTAAAATCAATAGCAGTAGTGTAGGGAAAACATGTCACATGCGAGCTAAGCAGCTCTGAGGACAATCGAGGGCGATGTTAACTTGAGATAGGCTATCGATAAATTCGGGATATTTAAACTGAGGGGTGCCCAGCACTTCACAGTTATTTGCTCAGCGTTTATTATAATGAAAATCAACCTTGTGTCGGGTGATATTATACTTCTGTCGTAATTATGATTTACACACATGCACAGGAAATAAAGAAAAGTATCTCTACATAGCTCCTATTATATCCTCATTTACGGACAACATGAGAGCGCATACATTGTTAAGACGAACAAATGTGCAAATGTATATAATATCGATAGCAAAAATCTCATATACCTTTACGGATAGTTACTCCTCTCAGTTGTAGGCTAGTCTTGATCGATGGAGTCGGACAGAGAGCCGCGTTCCCTTTGCACGCCACAAATCAAGCGCTTTGGAAATCCAAAATTCAGCACCACCGCAATACTGTCGATACAAAAACAGCACACTTTTCCGCTGTCGGGTCTCTTGTTTTCCTTAAAATTCCTCTTTTTAACACGAAGGGTCCGCTAGAACTGTAGCGAAAAGTGTCACGTCAGAAAATAAGAGCGCGCAACTTGGCTGATGGTAGTTATACACATCAGAGAGAAGTGTCCTCTCTTTGCGCAAGAAAGGAAACCCCGAAACCAGCGCTACTCCGGACCGGGCTCACAGCATCCCGAAACCTCCAATTCCACACGACAACATCCACCAAAAACTTCAACCTTCAGTCAACAACTGTCTGTGCGTAAAAGTGAAAACAGAAACATCTTCCAAGGCTATGTCCGGTAGTGTCCAGTGCGCGTGCTCTTATCACCAGTTCACCATTCAGTGTTACTGAGGACGCCGGGGCTCGCGCTCTTACCGCAGCTCACCGCGCGCGTGTATACTGTGGATAGCCTATGTGAGAGTGAAGTGATTTCCGACCGATTGCGCTCTCGCTCGCTCGCTCGCTCAGTCCCTCATACAAGAACATCATTTTAAATCGTCGAGGGCGGAGCTTTGTGAGACGTGCTTCTGTGGACTCCACAACAAAACCTCATTCGTATTTACCCAAACATTACCAAGTGCCAGTGTTGCCATATCCGCTTTAAGCGAACATGCTTGTTTAGTCATACAGAAAGGCTTTTAAATATGAGCAACTGAGTTGCTGCTGTCAAGTGTACAGTTTGAGCTATGCTCTATATAGTTCCCATATCCAAATATCTCTCTGTATATAGATACTTCCCAACGTTATTATGCAAATGAGGATGATGTCCAAAATAGCAGTATCATATTCATAGTGAAATAGTGAGCAATACTGAAATGACAGCTGCACTACCAGGAAAGTTGTTCCACGAGGTTAAATTGTACCTACAAAAGTAAATTGTGTTTGCAGCTGTTGTTAGTACACACTAGGTCAAAAAGCATACGGGTCAAAGGACAATGACAACATGAATGTAGTATGGCAACGTATTTATACTACAACCAAATAAAATGTGTGATTCATCAACAGTCAACAACTTCTAGACCACTGGGATTTAAGCATTTATTTAAATTGTATATGCAAGATATTTTAATTATTTTTTTGTAGGCTAAATTGATTTAATTCGACTCAATCCTTTTGGTGAGGCATGTCACATGCACTTGCCTGTTTCTCTTCTGTGATCTGTCAACACTGCCAAGAGGTATACCTCCTAAACTTCGCATGCAGAAAAACTTTGGGATGCGTCTGGCGACCACACTGAATAAACGATTATTTTCGTCCCCTTTTCAACCCGTGTCACGCTGCGCGCGCATCCCTTGTGCAGGTGATAGCTTCCTCATGCACACCCCTTACCTGGAAGACATTTGTATGAAGAAATACAATGATATTAACATAACGTCTACCTTTAAAATATGCTTCTCATTAAGAAACATGCAGACGTTACCGCTGTCATTGTACCATTAAACGACATTATCCTTTCGCCCGAAACTCAAACACAATCGTCACGCTTGAGAGTTGCGATAGCAAGCAGGACTGAGCCATTTACGGCGAAATGTCTCGACTCAACGCGGTTTTCAATCATTCTCTACTTTATTTAAAAGGGATCATCTGCATCAACACACCATGTGAAATTATATTATGTAGTTTATCACGCTGTCATGAGGGCACTAAGTAGGAGGGAGAGGGGTAGAAAATCCCAGATCCATAAACGCCACTGTAGCAGAGCGCAGCAGGAAATGTTCATTGTGCTCTTAGCGGCATCTAGAGGTCACGGGAGGAATAATTATTACACCCACTGTGAGTATACACGGTGGACAGGAGATAAATTGAACTAAGTGTGCTTACCATTGTACTTTTTCTTTCTTTCACAGACAACTAAGCAATTTCACCATCTGGTTACATCATCGATGCAGGTTTCTAGTTACACAGACGCTGAAATGTAGGAACCTGAAGTAGACTGTTTAGAATTGTTTATTCGGTTAATACAGTTTAAAGGGGGCAAAAACAATTCTCATATTCACTTTTTTTTTTTTTTTAAATAATGACAATTATTAAACATTATTAAAACATACAAACTTAAGATCATGAAATTCAAGTGTATAGCCTATCAAACTTAGCTGTGAAGCACATTTTGCTTCGGTATGCTTCAAATATAAGTTTAGAGGTATTGTCTATAAACTGTTTCAATTAAATGTCAAGTACAAAGAACTGTTACAATCCACCCTCTAGGTTGTAACACTAGAAAGTATGTGTATTTAAATTTAGTGTTTGTGGTAGTACAGTTTACTTGTTCAAAATATTTAGCCATATACAGTGGTGTGAAAAAGTGTTGGCCCCCTTCCTGATTTCTTATTTTTTTGCATGTTTGTCACACTTTAATGTTTCAGATCATCAAACAAATTTAAATACCATATATGATGGTGATGACACTCCTGTATCTAATTTCTAATTGGTTAAAGTCTTGGTGTTACAAAAAAAAACAGTGTTTGCAACACTCCCTGGTCTTATGTAATGCAAAATTAATAATCTTAAAAAGTGTATCAAAGGCATACGCTGTTAGACCTTTGCCCCAATACACACTATTTGCAGTAGCCTATAGCTAATACCGACTCAGAGCGGTATAGAGACATTTTACATTTTGTTCAGTTTATTCAGTACAAGACTTTCTGCTAACCCACAGTCAGAGGTTAGCAATTAGTGAGTCAGGCTTTCAAACCTCGGTCACTTCATCTTAAACTAAAGGCTGTGAAAACTCAAAAATCTTTAAAGAGTAGTGGAGTTGCTTTATATATGGAACGGGGGTCTATTCAGTATTTAACAGTAGGATAGAATAGAGACGAGTTGAACATGTTTATGTCAGTCTTGATCCGCAGTTGTTTGTAGCCTTGGACTGAAAATAATTCAGTTTGAAGTTTATTTAAGAAACGCATTGTAAACTATGAATGCAGTCAGTTACTATTTATATTTACTTTTTTATTTTATATTGTTACAGTATTTTAACACTTGGTTCATTTGTCTGAGGACATCAGCAAAGTCTAGTCTCTGAACTTAATGTTTTTGAATAAAATAAAATAAACAAATAAATACATCTTGAGACAAATGGACCAACCAGCTCTTTGCAAATAACCCATCAGCCACAGGGTAATGTTTGCTGACCAGTTTGTATTATTACAACTAATTGCATAATTTGTTGTTAGTATATGTAAATAAACAAATACGTACTATTTCTCTGCAATACCTGCACCGAGATATCCCTGTTTATTTGTTAGTAAAAGTTCACCAAAAGAACATAAAATAAGAAAAAAAGCCAGAATTCCCATTGCCATTCTGAGAAGAAAAGTAACTCGCAATCGCAAAAAAAGACAGAATTGTAAGAAAAAAAGTTGGATTCTGTGAGAGTAACAAAAATAGAATTGTGAGATTGTAAACTCATAATTCATAGAAAAACAATTGTAAGATGTAAAATATCTAATTGCAAAAAAAAAAAAAAAAAAATGGAATTGTAAAACAAAAAGTCGTAATAACGTTTTTATTCTTTGGAAACTGGCTTCCATAGTTTTCTCTAGCCATGTAGCCAAAAAAAATAAATAAAATAAAAATTACAGACAACTTTTATTAAAACTCCATCTTGCCAAGGGTGGATTACTCCTTTAACTGAGTAGCTGCATTGAAGGGGGGTTGAATCATGATATGATTCAGTCTCTCTTCAAAGCTAAATGATTCAGTCCCCCTTCAATGCGACTCGACTGAGTGTGTTAAACCGGCTGATGGACTGTTAATTTGCAAAGTGCGGATTGGTACTTTTGTCTCAAGATGTAGATTATTTAAATTCAGAGACTCGACTTTCCTCATTTCCTCAGACGAATTCCAGGTACAGCACTCTGAAATTAGTTCACCTGCACAGCTGAGCTCAGAGAATGGAAGCCTCACACTTTTCCATCAAAAAAAGGGATTGTTTCCTCTCCGTATAACCAGGAACGAGAGGATTATTTGCCACCATTAATAGCATGAAAATGAGCACATTGTCATTCAGTGAGATGAAGTTGGACGTTTCCTTGTCCAGACAGTAATTTTAGAGGAACGTGAGGCCTACCGTCCTTTTGCCTTTCAGGTGTTTAGAAGTCTGTAATTAATGCATGTCACTTTGAAGCATGGCAGACTTCGAAATTAAGGGTCTTGCCTTGTGGTCAGAGGTGTATGTGGTCTGACAGTGACAGGACAAACAAACGCACATGCACTGACAGAGAAAAAAAGGAAGGAGGTAAAACGCAGACGCACAGGAGTCACACTTGTGGATGAAGCCACAGGAAGCAGGAAGTGCTTTGAGTAATCCGTACTAATGATATGGTGTACCTGCTTACTGTCAGAAAAATCGAGACGGGCACACACTGCTGCGCTCAAGTTTGCTGATTCATTTTGACGTACCGCACAGCCGCACGCATGCATTTTTGCCCTTTGACTTCAATTTCAGCCTAATTTCGATTCCAGTCCACTGTGAGCTTTGACTGTTTGGTATGGGGGAGAAGGCAAAGCAGGCATTAGAGATTTGAATCAGGAAAAAAAAAACAGCCTAATTTAGCACTGGCCCATGAGATAAGAGCTCCGTCAGCTTATCATAGAACAAACAACCATCAGACCGATCCCCCTGATACGCCACTGTTATTAACTCCAACAAGAGGATGAATAATTCAAGATGTTAATCTCTCTCTCAACACACACACACGCTCCCACACACATTAACATTTCATTTGCAAACACACGTGAATGCATGGACACAGGCAGGCTCATCTAATGATAATGTATATCTTTGTGTACCTCTGTGTTGTCTCACAAGTGTTTATGTACATATGTTCATGTGGTGTCAAAGAAGTGGACACTTCACTTTGGTGTGTGCCATTGTGAGCCAGATGAGAGTGACGGCCGTATGTCACAGCTATAATTATGCCTGCTGGAAAGATCTTCCTGAAGGTGAAGTGTGTCTGGTGCTGCTAATTGCACTGAAATTGCGTGCTTTGCCTTCTTTCAAGCAAACATGACACACAAATAGTGACTGTTTCCAAACACTTTTCAAACACTCCGCCTGTCTTTCGTTGTTTGGACAGTGCAAATGTCCACACCCAGTTGGGTCACTCAAACAATCTGAGACTACTGAGATGCAATGAGGTGCATTCAGTCCATTCAGTGTTCGCAATATAGTAAGGGATATTTTAAAGTCTGCTAAATTAATAATAGCTAGCAGTTTGCCACTTCAAGTTTGAGCTGACAAAGACATTAATATCTTCTGAACATGGTGATTGCATTTGTAGTTCATCAACAGCTCATTATATACGTTTTGTTTTCTGTTATTGTAACTTGCAGTAAGTAATTTCATTCTTGTCATCACATAGGCTATTGATAATCTTTCAGACAATTTCATAAGATATATTTTGTTACATTGTTACATTGTATATACATGTGTTATTATTACCACCATATTCCTTCCTCTATACATATGAAAATTGACTTTATTACCTATTACAATATTCTGTCAGTTCACACTTAATTTTCCATCTGAGCTTTTAAAGTCCTGCTTTAAAATGCTACTACTAACCAATCCTACCTTAGAAATGTTTCATCTGGTATTTTCTCTGTCAAGATTAGCTTTTTTAACAAGTCTAATGAAGATCTGTGTGCATGTTAACTGAATGTTATGCAGAGCTGTATTTTCAGTAGCCAATATTCCAGTCTTCAGTGTCACATGATCTTTCAGAAGTATTTCTAATATGTTGATTTGGTACTGAAGAAACATGCCTTATTATCAATGTTGAAAACAGTTGTGCCACTTAAAATCTGTGAAAACTGTCACATTTCCCCTTAATGAACAGAAATAGCTAAATAATTGAAGTTATTTGAAATAATAATTGGTTGTAACAATGTAAAAGTCTTTTCTGTCACTTTTGAGTAATTTAATGCATCCTTGCAGAGTAAAAAGGCATTCATTTCTTAAAAAAATAGTAATATAATAATAATAATAATAATAATAATAATAAATTCTTACTGACCCCAAACTTCTAAACGGTTTGAGTGTGTCATTGTTATTTTTTAAATAAACATTGATAATATCTATAAAAACATCTACATTTGCTTTAAGGTAAGTTAACATTGACACCATTTAATTGATGTATTCATTCAGGTCATTGCAGTGTTGACGGTAACAAAAGAATTCACAGTACTACAGTAAATATGCTGCAGAAATTATAGGAAGAGTTGTGTTCATGTACACTAGTGTTATCAACAATCGCTTTCAAATTAGGCTTTTTTTCTTTTCAGATAACGGCGAAAAGCGGTTGCATAAACTCTGATTTACGGTCTTCACAGATTTTAATCACATTACTGCATAATTGAACATAACAATGCTTTGCAATGTCACAATTCATTCTAACTCACATCAGAGTAACATCAATTCGATATTTACCAGCTTTTTACTGAAGATTATTACACTGAATGAAAACTCCAGTTCATTCCCTTAAATAAATGTTCTGAGCTTGTCTGAGTTAGCAACAGTATCCAAGAAGAGTGGAGCTTAGTGAATGGTCAATCGCAAATCAGTGTCTTTGGACAGGACTCTGTTGACTGTTGAAAGCATGCAGCCGTGTGCACAAGAAAGAGCCCTTTTTTACATATTGTCTTGTCTTTCATCAAGTTGCTTGTTGCTTCAGTCACTCAGTTGTTCTTTTTTTTTTTTTGGCCATTTTCCAACATGTATTCATCCGTGATGCCAAAAACCTACCTGGACATTTAGCTAGTCAAAGGCCATGGGTAATGCATAGTGAGCACTTATTTTCACAGGCACCGAGCAGGTCAGACTGCGACACGTCTACCGTGAACACTTCTATTAATTCAGTTATTCACGAGCCCATGAGACTCAGAGCGGTCAAAGTTACAAAGCACTCAAACGATCAAAAAGCACCCTGGGCTCACTTGAGCGATCCTCCAGAAAGTTTTCAAGAGAATGGTGACCTGTGTTTAATCAGCGAGAAAGTTCATCTCAGAGGATGCTCTATGGGTGTAATTTGGTTCGTTTTTTTGGTACGAAACACCGCTCGCTCATCAACAAAACCCCTTTAGTCGATGAATGTGGGAACCATCCACCCGTATCCTCCATCTCGGCATGGCTGCCCTCCTATCCACTGATTCCTGACTGACATTTAGATAAAGGTGAACGAGAAAGGCCCAGCTGAGCAGATGCCCGTCACCAGGGTAAATTCACTGTGCCCTTTCAGCGACTCGGAAGTCAAATTATAGCTTGCGGTCTGACATTTCCATTGTATTGGTAGAGTGCTGTTTTATTCTCCTAATTAGGCCATTAGGTACATCACTGATCTTGCGCCTAGAGATGGCCGGCACTAATAAAGAACAGAGAAACCCTGGGATAAAAGAGAAGTGACGGAGAGAAACCGAGGGGAGAGATGAAGGAAGAGAGCCAGATAGATGTGTAATAGGAAACCAGGAAAGGAGAGGGAGGAAGCCCTTGTGACAGTGGCCCTGGCAAACCAAAGTAGAGCTGTGAACTGAAAGAGATGAATAGATGAAATACATATACTGAGAGAGAAATAGAGGAACAGAGATATGAGGGAAAATCATGAAGGTGGAAGGATTTAAAGATGAATACGGTGGACCTTTGCTCAGCGGTTTTAGAGATTGAATCAGAAAGAGAGAGAGAGATCCAGTTATGAGTTCACAGTGGCACAGGTGACAGAACAGAGTGTGCTGTGCTCTACTGTATATCCACAATGGGATATTTATACATACTCACTCAAATATCACTCCCTCTGGATAATTGGACACAGCTTCTGATGAAATATCAAACCGGCTCCTGAGGTTGGACTTTTTAGGCCTTCCTGAATATGGCAAGGTCCTGTAAACAGTCAGAAATCAAGTTGACTATTCACCCCTACAAATTTATATGCCCCCAAGTCAGATTTAAGCATATAGAAACTTATTTAAACATGCTGCAGAATGTTAGCGGTGGAGAAACTCACAGTTGTGGACTGTGGGTCCACAGTGGGTCAGGTGGGGGTGGGAAAAATGTGGAGAGGAGCATGGCCATTGCCAGGGATGGGTGTAGGATATAGGAAGATGAAAAGATTATTATCTCCATCAGAGATTTTCAAACTTCAGACCATCAAATAGGAGGGAATGTGACAGGCACCCTTCCTGAAATATAAAAGCAGCTATAGCTGCTATACCATAATAGCTAAAAATTGTGAAAATGTATATTGTTCAAACACAAGTCTTTTTTGGACACTTTCTGCTTGTTAGATGTTGAAGGAAACTGTGTCATCCTCTAAAAGTCATCTTTTTGTTTACAAAATTGCAAAAATGGCTCAGAAAAGTGAAGCTAGTTATAAGGGGGAAAAAGGTCTTACATCATAAGTTTGCAGAAACAACGTATTGAAATTGTGTTGTCCAATGCAATGAAATGTATTACTGTGATTACAAAACTGATTTTTTAGCAGCCATCACTCCGGTCTTCAGTGTTACATGATCCTTCAGAAATCAGTCGTATATTTATACACTCACATGTATATATTAAATACAACTGAAGACTTGAAATACTAGAATAAACTTTTTACTATTTATTAAAATGTAGTTAATTAAATGTTCAACCTTTGAAACATTTTTAGCCAACTTTGACTGTGCTAAAAATGCTTTTTATGATTGTTTTTTGCACATTTTTCTCAGATATCCATAACATCCTATTGCAGCCCATTGAACCCTAAAATAAATTCGATGCAAAGACCTCTACATTTCCTCTATATTCGTAGTTTCATCAGTTTCCCAACTATAAAGTTCAAAGCTTGCAGTGAAAGTTTTATATTATATGAAAACAGTGCCTGTACATGACAGCGTAATTGATTTATGAAACGCTACGATCATTCTCGGATATGGTGGAGTTTTTGTTATGTCAGGGGGTGTGTTTAACGACTTAAATAATGATTTAAATATGGCTTTCCTCATCTAACCAAGTCATTAGAAGTTTGCCCATGTAAGCATTATTAATGGGAAAAGCGATGTCTAATTAAGAAGTGTTTGAAAGGCCTTGACCTTTCTGCAGACAGTCTGTAAATCATAACTGCAGGGTTAAATATGACATTAATTTTCTCGTGTACCTGCTAATACGCTGTTGAAAGTGTGATGTTGGCAGGTAAGGTGGGGAAACAAGATACATATTTAATTATAGTGAACGTTCGAGACACCTTCCCTGTTTTTACTTTGAGTGAAGCGATGAAGGTGAATTTTGGATTACTTTTTTATCAATTTGCAATGCGTTTAATATATAATCTACGGTTCATTTTGAAAGTAGCCTCTCAAACGGTCTTACTCCAATAATATAATCGCATGTACACAAGCAAGACAAACATTAACAAATGATCTGTACCTTAGTCTCCATGGCAACTGCTGACTTTCACACAACGTTGAAAGGACGGGATGCAAAAAAGGTGCAATTGAGTATGCAAATGAGCAGTAATTGTCATGTGAAAAGTACTTTAATTGTGTTGAGCCTGGGAAGGGAGGTAGACAGAACGGTGGACAAACAGTAGTGAGCAGAGTGGGACGTGGATTGGTGACCGTTGCTCTTCACTCTGTTTGTTTGACACGTGCCCTTATTCCGCTTGATTTATATGTGCTGTCTGTCAGCCCATTATCCTTGGAAACTACGACAAACAAACGCCTTTTATCTATGATCGATTCCATTCATATGTGCCAGTCTAATTTTCATGCTCTCTCTGACTTTCACTCCTGCTCTCCAGATAACATTCATTCATAGATGGAAGACACACGCATACTGAAAATGCATTTCTGTTGTGATCCATCCAGATTGAGGCCCGTAGTGAAATCACTCTCCATACGGCGTGTGTAAAACATCTTTCATCCATTCATGTAGACAGTAATACCTCCCCTGATGTTGCCGCCTAAGAGCTTCACACAACCGCGTCTGTGCAATCCTATCTGCATGATCTCATTCCTGATCAGCAGTAAACATGGCGAAACTGTCGTAGAGATATACCATCAACGTTTCCATGTGTCTTATTTGCATATAAGTGGCTTGTAGGTACTTCAATTCCAATGGCTGGCATGTTTATGCACTGGCTAATGACACACCATGTATTTGTGAACAGCAAAATGGTAGTGATAAACAAGAAGAGGAATATATACTACCGTTCAAATGTTTAGGGTCAATACAATTTTGTTTTTAAAGAAATAAATCAAGCGTAGCGTTAGTTCTGGCAGGTCACGTTAGTCAAGCTCGCATCAGCTGACCTTCAGCTGATCCCCATCTACCTATGGGAATACGACACCTATCTAAGCATTCATATATAAAGTCCCTCAGTATTATCAGCAGTTTTCGCATTGCTCAATAGCTAATTACCCTCCTCCATCCCCAACTCCTCCTCTGTCAGTCGGGATTCAGCCTTCTGATTCTCCTTGAATCAGACTAATTCTAAAATGTGTACATAAAATGATTGAACTTTAACAATATCTGCAATACATTTATGTTAGTTCTGTTCTGTTTACCCTGGGGGGTTATTGCTGCTCTCCCTGCTCTCATCCATGCTAGGCTGCATGGAGGCGCAGGGAGTTCTTGCCCAGAACAGAACCATACCACCAATCCAAACTGTATGCTAATTGTCAATCATCTTTGACGATAGTGGTCCTGACAGAAATGAATACTCTTATTCAGCAAGGAGGCATTAAATTGATCAACAGTGGCAGTAAAGACAAAATAATGTTACGAAACATCAGTTTCAAATAAATGCTTTTCTTTTGAACTTTCTTTTTAAGAAATCTCTCACAAAAATGCAGCAGAGTTTCCAAAAAAATAGGCAAAATAAATCAATAATAATAATAAATATTTCTTGAGCAGCAAATCAACATATTAGTTTAGAATGATTTCTGAAGGATCATGTGATGCTGAAGACTGGAGTAATGGCTGCTGAAAATTCATATATTAAAATATGGAATGCATTTTACAATGTAATAATATTTTATAATATTACCGTTTTACAGTAATGTAATTTTTAATCAAATAAATACAGCTTTAGTGAGCATAAGAAACTTATTTTGAAAAAAAAAAAAGAAAAAAAAAATCCCAAACTTGTGAACAGTAAAAACGGTAAAAGGTATATTTAGACACTTAAACATACATATTGTATTGCATTTGAAGGATAAATTATTCAATTTCCCTGTCAAACTCCACGTATTAGAAGATTAAACCAAAAAAGTAAACTAGAGATTCCTATTAATGATCTGCTTTTAGACTCCATGCAGAGGAGGCATCATCGGAATGCAAAAAAGAAAGCAGAAATGGAGAACAAGGGAAGCAGAAGTGACCAGACAGGAGACCGTGGACATGCTCTTGATGGCTAAGGAACTGCTTCGGATAATTCGACAACATGAACGTGTAAATAAATGGTTGATGAAAAGGGTTAAACAATTTATTGAAGTTAATGAGTTTAATTTGAAGATGGAAACTTTGCGAGGTGAGGTTGACTGTTTGAGAATTCAAAGAGCCAATGCCGCTTCCAAAGTATAAATGGTTAAACTGACATCCTGTCAAAAAGCGAGAGCAGGTGTCGCTATCTGGGTTAACAGTTAACAAATGGAAAATGTTAAGGTGTGAAGACAGGAGGGACCCGGAGCAAGAGGAGCACAGCAGGACCCCGGCCACAGCCATGATGTCGACCCATGGTGGAACCGACGGAGGGAGGAGCCATGGAGGAGGAAAATTTCCGCTGACTCCAGGGTCCCGACCAACGGCGGCAGAGCAGGTGGTGGAGGAGCCCGAGGTGGAGACGGAGAGCCGATGAGCCCAGGGCGACAGGGAGGATCCGGAGGTCCTAGGCGGAGCAGATGGCACCGGCGACCAACGCGGAGATGTGGATCCGGGAGGCCGCGGTGGAGCCGGAGTGACAGAGGACTGAGGTGGAGCCGAGGGGATGAAGGAGCCTGACGGAGCCGGAGGGATGGAGGGACGAGGGGCA
>NW_015558646.1:3135125-3137631 GCF_001515605.1 Sinocyclocheilus anshuiensis
CGCGATGATGGTGGGCTGAGGGCGAGCAGAGGGGCTGCCTGCTGACAGCGGTGGAGGAGGCTGGAGCGGGTGGGAGGACGGGCATTTTCGAGGAGCGGCCACAGGAGGGCACTCTGAACTGAATTCAGGGGCTGGAACCCTTTCCTCGTCTTTTTGGCACTTCGCCCCACCATACTCCGCTCACCCTCAGGCGCAGTGCAGGGGGCGAAGCTCCTCTCCGCGCTCACACCGTACGTGGCTTTCTCCCTCATGGCAGGCGTTGTTGCCGGCTCACACACCTTGACTGACATCACGGCCTCTGGCTCCGCGGCGATCCTCAGCTCTGTCGCTCTTTCTAGCGATGGCTCGTCGGTCGCGGCGGGCTCTGGCTCTCCGTCCGCGGTGGTCTCAGGCATGTGCTCCGCGCATCGGGGAGATGGTGGGCTGGGCTCTGGGTTGGGAGTGGCACTGGCGATTAATTCCTGGGAACCGGCGGGGAACGGAGATCCATTTCTCTCCAGTGTCCGCTCCACAAAGGCGGAGAATTCAGCTTGAAGGCCATCTTCGGACGACGGCGCTCTGCACGCGGTGTTGAGGCTGGCTTCATAGAACGCGCAGAGCGCGTCGTCCGGATAGGTGGTGAGATGGGCCACAGCCAGAAACAGTCTGGGACCCTCGAGCGATTTTCCCCCCTGCTCCAGCAGGAGGAGGATGAATTCGGGGCGAAGGAGGGGATCCATAGGGCACACAACGGAAACAAAAAAAAATAGTAAAAAGAGAAACAAAACGGAGGTAACTGTATCGGTCTGGTCTTCTGTCACAATTCACTCGGGGAGCAAGGAACAAGGAAACGAGAAGTACTTGAATAACACAGTCTTTAATAATCCACAGGAAAACCGAGAACAAGGAGGACATTCAACAAGTAGACCTGACAAACAAGAACTGAAAGGACTAGGGCTTTTAAAGGCAGGATAATTGGGGAGGAACGAGACACACCTGGAATCAAATTAACACAATCAACATGAGGAAGAAACTGGGTCACAGGGGCAAAAACACACACAGAATAATCCATAATCCTGACACATATCTGCAAACAAATAATGCAAGACTCTTTTACCTTCATAATTAACTTTGTTTTGCAAATATTTTAACAAAAAGACTTTTAGTGGATGGCGCCAATTTCCCTCAAGTTCACGTTTTACTAATGTATGACATGCAGAAACAATATGTATTTTATAATATATAATACAAAAAATAATTTGTATTGAGCATTAAGTCTAATTCATCTTAACGCGCGTTTGTGTGAGTTTACGTTAGCATGTGTTGTGTGAAAATTCCCAGATGGCCCCCTACCCTTGTTAGAAATGGCCAGTGGCCCAGCTGGGCTAGCATAGATGCTTTGCGGGTGTGCAGAGAAGTGATAGACACACACCAGTGGCTGCAAGTGTTGCAGAACTCGAGAGGAATGAGAGAACAGGATAAAAAGGTAACTCTTCACACCGAACACCACCCTGAAAATACTCACAGCACCATGTATTTCCACCATTCATCATACCTAAGCAAACGTTGCAAAAAACATCTCTGAAAACTACACTTACTCCATGCGGCGTCCAGCTACTGTGGATTGGGATGATAAATTGAACATATGTATTGCAATAAATCTGCTCAAATGACTTTTTCTGGTCTTATTTTCTGTCTAATGTAGATTGAAATGGAAAGTGAATGAATTGTGCTTCATTTCCTGAATACTGAATGGTTGTCATTTAGATTGTATACTAACATTTGCCTAATCTAGAAAATGCTGTTATCATTTATTCACCCTTCAAACCTATTTGATTTATTTTCTGATATATATATATATATATAGATAGATAGATAGATAGATAGATAGATAGATATATGTATATTTATATATATTAGGGTGCTTTTTCACTTGGTTCAATTGCCTCATCCGAACCAGAATTCAACTGATCTGGGTTGCATTTCCCAAAAGCATCATAAGCTTAAGTACATCATAGACCCATTGAAACCAGTGGATCTACGATCAACTTACGATGCTTTTGGGAAACACAACCCTGGATTCGCCCTGCTAGAATGTGTTCACATTGTGTTTTTTGGGTCCGAATCATGGTACGTTTGCATCATTAGAGTGGCAGATATTTATCCCTGTAACAAGTAGTGACTATACAGGAGTAAATGGCAAAATTGATTAATAACGTTGCTTGCTTGCCTTACGTTTGTACTTTGAATTTTGACCACCACAGCATGGCACATGAGTCTATTTGTCACAAATGTAATGCAAAGGTTCAAAAGAATGTGGGAGTCAATTTCTGCTGAAGGCACGTGAAAATGAGATACACATTCTGTCTGCTTGCAGTGCATCAGTCAAGCTTGTCAGGACAGTGAGTGAGAAAACAAATAGTTTTGATCAATTTATATGTCACTTCCCTAATTTAGTATGGTTGTGTTCACATTAGAACCGGACCTTAAAGGGTTAGTTCACCCAAAAATGAAAATTAGCCCATAA
>NW_015558647.1:0-130 GCF_001515605.1 Sinocyclocheilus anshuiensis
GCGCCGCATAAACATAAAACCATGTCTGCATTTGTGATCGGAAAAGTGACAAACGACAAGTGCTACTCTACACTGCCCAAAAAACTCGCGTTTGAATCGTCAGTGGCAAATTCTTTAAATGTAAAAAACG
>NW_015558647.1:332-556 GCF_001515605.1 Sinocyclocheilus anshuiensis
TTGGAAGGCCAAACAAAGTAGTTTCGCTTTCACAACGAAACAGCGTCACACACCGCGGCCTTGAGTGAGCGGAGGCCGCAGGCCTAGAGTATGCGGAGGCCGGCTTGAGTGAGCAGAGGCGAGCGGGCTTGAGAACGGCGCGGCCGGCGGATTCAACGAAGGATTCAACAGGAGGATCCCTGGCGGGCTTGTGGCAACCACATGTGACGACCCCGGGCTGGACT
>NW_015558648.1:0-1114 GCF_001515605.1 Sinocyclocheilus anshuiensis
ATGTATGCTTCAGACACGGGTCACGACGAGGCATTCCCCATAGCACCCCCTAGAGGACGCAGTTCGAAGTTCCCTTGAAAGGGAATCAGGGTCAATCTGAATACATATCTATTGAAAGAATGAGCTAACCTACAAAAGAACACTTTTTATGAGTGTTTGAATGTACGGAAATATTCCAAGTGCTAGGACGCATTTTGTTGTATGGGTTGATTTTGCTTTTAGTTTTCTCCAAAACTATACAGTAAAAGGCCTTGAAAATAAATACAGTGATAGTCAGGGTCACTCTGAATACATATCAATTGAAATAATGAGCTAACCTATAAAGGAACAATTTTTATGAGTGTTGGAATATGTGGATATAATCAGTGCAACAATGGAGTTTGATGTTTTGGGTGATTTTGCTTTTAGTTTTCTCCAAAACTTTACAGTAAAATGCCTTGAAAATAAATACAGTGATAGTCAGGCTCACTCTGAACACATATCAGTTGAAAGAATGAGCTAACCTATAAATGAACACTTTTTATGAGTGTTTGAATATGCAGAAATAATCCAAGTGCAACAATGGATTTTGATGTTTTGGGTGATTTTGCTTTTAGTTTTCTCCAAAACTATACAGTAAAAGGCCTTGCAAATGAATAGAGTGATAATCAGGGTCACTCTGAATACATATCTATTGAAAGAATGAGCTAACCTATAAAGGGACACTTTCTATGAGTGTTTGAATGTACGGAAATAATCAAAGTGCAACAATGGAGTTTGATGTTTTGGGTGATTTTGCTTTTAGTTTTCTCCAAAACTATACAGTAAAATGCCTTGAAAATGAAGACAGTGATAGTCAGGCTCACTCTGAACACATATCCATTGAAAAAATTAGCTAACCTATAAAAGGCACACTTTTTATGAGTGTTGGAAAATGGGACACAGTACAAGTGCAAGGATGCATTTTGTTGTTTGGGGTGATTTTGCTTTTAGTTTTCTCCAAAACCATACAGTAAAATGCCTTGGAAATAAACACAGTGATAGTCAGGCCCACTCCTAAGAATTAATTGAAAGAATGAGCTAACCTTTAAAAGGAACACTTTTTATGAGTGTTGGAATATTGGACACAGTGGAA
>NW_015558648.1:7981-14520 GCF_001515605.1 Sinocyclocheilus anshuiensis
TTCCAAAAGCTCATCATACGCAGGGCAGGAGGATTGAGAAGGCTCAGCCTCAGCTTCTTCGCCGTCCTCAGACATCTCCTGCTCTTACCGGGCCGAACCCAGCAGAGCACCGGCCCCCGGATCAAACGATGTTAAAGAAATAACATCATCCTCCAGCAGCTTACTCTCGTCCACAGCCGACGAGCGCGAGGGGGAAAAAAAACCTTTTTAAACTCATCAGCCGGATCCACCTGTGATCCCCACGAGCCCATCCTCCTCCGTGCCTCAGCAGCGGTGGGTCCTGAGCCGCGGGAAGCAGATGGCTGCCCCCCTTTCCTCGAAAAGAGAGACAAATGAGAGCGGAGCTTTTCATTAAAATACGCTCGCAATGAACGTGGATTGCCCCCTCAAGGACATCGCGTGCTTGCTCTTTGCCCAAACAAACAACGCAAAGATCGTGTGTGTCATCAGGTGTCAAATAACGACGACGCGGATGCACACACCCTCTAAACGCTTTGCTAGTGCTCGCCATAACGATAGGAATATAGATCACTCTTACCACGGAAATGCATGCTTCAAACAAAACGGTCAGTAAAGACGAAGAAGAGAATGACATGTTCTCCCGGCGCCTATATGTACTATAGTCGCACCGGTAGGGACATCATGGGCTGTTGTTGGTGTTTTTTCAATGTATGCTTCAGACACGGGTCACGACGAGGCGTTCCCCATAGCGACCCCTAGAGGACGCAGTTCGAAGTTCCCTTGAAAGGGAACTTTCTAATTCTTCCTAAAAGAATCCTAATTGTCTCACTTTTTACCATGTGGGTTTCTTGAAGAAAAACTACTTGTGCTTGTAATTGTTTGATCCTATGCATTACCTGCTTTATTTTTTTAATATTGCCCAATCCTCTGCAATTCCAGGTTACAAATTTCACATTCCCTGTCTCCGCCATTATCTTTTACATTTCCTATTAAGAGGTATTTTGCCTTTTACAAACTCAACAATCTTAAATACTGAGAAGCAAAAAATAAAACTATAAACAATCATGAACAACACACCTATTATTAAAGAACATTCAACAACAACCCCGATTTCCACAGTAGCGTCCATACTACTGCGTTTGACCCCCCACCCCTCACACTCCGTATATGGCGCTGATTGGTCCACACACCCGTGAGGATCTATCAGGTACTTCTGTCTATATTTATCATCACAACCCTATTTGTAACATTACTCTCACATATTATTTTAACCCTCTGGGGTCCGAGGGTGTTTTGGGGCCCTGGAAAAGTTTTGACATGCCCTGACATTTGTGCTTTTTTCAGTTGCTTACAAACATTTTAATGTCTAAAGTTTAATAACACTGTAATCAGCATAAACTGGACATTCTTACTCTAACATTATAACTCATATTACTTTTTAAATTAGATTATAACTCGAGTTATATATGATCATATTACCGTTGCTGTCTATTTTATAAAACATAAAAAAAAAACATCCTGGCATCGTGAGACATTAGATGCAGTGAATGAATCTTCATAATGTTTCACCTGATTATACATTTAGTCACGAATCATAGTTTGGAAAAAGTCTAACTAGTAAAATATGTATAAGTTATGTCACAGTAACACAATAACAACTAATGCAAGGAGGCTAATAAAAAAAGACTTACTAGTGTAAATGATATTCTCCACTGGAAATCAAGCCGGCACGTTCTTCTGAGGAAAATCCAAAGCTCTTTCTGTCTTATTCCTCTCAGCGCGTGTTCTTCCAGAAGCGAAGTAGCCGAGATGAACTTGAGGGAAAGTCTCGCTGCTTTGTTTGCTGTGATGTGGGCGTTTACATGCGCGCATCTCACGTGGACGATTGTAATATCAAACGCGAGATCAGCGCGTGGGCGTGATCTAATTAGAGATAATGAAGCCAGACGGCCAAAACTTGATACCGCGTTGGTTTCATACTGATTACTTTGTCACATAATATTTGTTTTTGGCATGACTTACTTCGTTTAAAAGTAGACATGTCAAGCTTTCTATAGATATATCTCGATACTATTACCATATAGTCTAGGCATAATAAAAGTACAATTACTATACTGTGCACTTACTCAGTATGATTTTCCAGCGAACTCAAAACTGAACGACACGTGTGCCTGTCTTGTGCAATTATGCCTGTGATGCAGCCACAGTCCTAAACTAAAACTGAAACAGTTGTTAGCAATTACCAGAAGATGCATAGCTGATAAATAAATTGCATCACTGATAAGAAAGGACGCGCGTATATGTCTGTCGATGCATCACTTATTTACAGCTTACTTGATACGTTTACACATCAGATGATCGCGAACGCCAATGACCGAGTATAAAACATTCAACATATTAACATTATAACTCACATTACTTTTATATCGTTGCTGTCTGTTATAGAACATAAAAAAAACTTCCTGGGGTTGTGAGACATTATATGTAGTGAATGAATCTTCATAATGTTTCACTTGATTGTACAATTAGTCAGGAATCGTGGTTTGGAAAAAGTAACTAGTAAAATATGTACAAGTTATGTCACAGTAACACAATAACAACTAATGCAAGTAGGCTAATAAAAAAAAGACTTACTAGTGTAAATGATTCTCCACTGGAAATCAAGCCAGTGCGTTCTTCTGAGGAAAATCCAAAGCTCTTTCTGTCTTATTCCTCTCAGCGCATCTTCTTCCACAAATGAAGTCAATGAGGAAAAGTCTCGCTGCTTTGTTTGCTGTGATGTGGGCGTTTACATGCGCGCATCTCACGTGGACGATTGTAATATCAAACGCGAGATCAGCGCGTGGGCGTGATCTAATTAGAGATAATGAAGCCAGACGGCCAAAACTTGACACCGCGTTGGTTTCATACTGATTACTTTGTCACATAATATTTGTTTTTGGCATGACTTACTTCGTTTAAAAGTAGACATGTCAAAATTTCTATAGATATATCTCTCATGTGTGTGTGTCAAATATTCGCTGAGTTTCAGTTCATTTTAGTGACGCTTTTCAAACAGATATGCGCAGAGAATGAGACGGCTAAAAGCACACCCTGTTTATTTTCTTTATTTTGCAAAAGCACAATGTTTTGTTGATATTGTGAGTGTACACAAATAAAAGTAGACCCTTTACAGATTTAAATGCTGTATTACTCTTATATGTACGATCACGTATGAAGGAGCATTTTAAGTTCTTTTCGCTGTTATCATTCAAATCGACCCCACAATACACACACATTTTCACTTTTCCAAAGAACCATAATAACTGAATATACTTTAGTATTTTACAAATTGGTCTCGATTCACTATCGAGTCTCCACAACAAAAAAGGATAACGTTTATGGTGTATGATCTGAGTTATTTTAAACCTACATTCAGGATGTTAATAGTTCAACTGGATTGAGCCCACCTTTATTCTGTGTCTAATTCTTCAATGAAGCTTTCGACCGCCGTCGGTGTGTCAAACACCCTTGATTTATCCTGGTGCGTAAGTAGACGAGCGGGGTATATGATCCTGTGTTTACCGATTCCTCTCTCTCGCAGCTTCTGTTTCACTCCATCATAAGCTCTTTGTTCCCTGTGAACTTCAGCCGAAACATCTGGATGAAAGCGAAGAGTGTGTTCCTTGTATGAAATCACCCCTTTGGACCTGGCCACTCTAAGGACCTGTTCTTTTTGTTTGAAGTTTAGGAACTTCATTATTAGTGTTCTTCAGTGTTCGAATTGAGGGGGGGGCTGGGGGGGGTCCCGGAACTCCCATAAGCATTAAGGGACCGCCCCCATAACACCCAAAAAATATACTTGGGGGACGGGTCCCCTGGTTTTTCAATAAAACTTTAATACTTAAAATGAAATTTCGATTGCTGTATTACATTTAGACCTGGTTATGTTACATCATATTTTATTTTTACGCATTTTTACAGCGTAAAATTATAACCAATCACACACGATTCTGTTGAGCTTAGGAATGCAGTAGCCAATCAGAGGCGTTCAGATCAGTCATCGCTGAAACCCCAGAGTTTTGTTCAGACAGAAACTCGCGAATTCCCTCATCATAAGCAACAAAGTGCTGATGTAGGTACGATGTAAGTTAGAGATTAATTTATCATACCGTGTATGGACAGCTTTATTGATTATGAGAGGAGTTATGAGTGCTTAAACACTAGCTAGACTGAATGCTCATTTAGAGTGTGTTCTTTCACTGCATGATTCAGTATAATAAAATGCATTTAGAATGCTCCCAAAATTCAAGATATGGGGCCAGAAAATGTATATTTATATCATTTCATATAGTTGATCAATATCACACAAAGAGTGCCATTTTTTCACAAAAATCACAAATGTGATATTGATTTTATACAACAGTTCAATAATCAAGAAGTTAATATTAAGAGAATTACGGTTTAGACACCACATTGCCTATTTTTCGGTTGTTAGATTTTTGTGCATTAAATAGCAAAGGGTGTATCAAAGTTTTAAGTGACCTTGAAGGATTTATATTCAAAATTATAGGAGGGTCGTTAACTCGCGTCTTCTCAGTACCACTCCATAACCGGAAGTCAAGTGCTTCTTATTCTTACCCAAAAATAGAAAGAGTTAAAACTAAAGAATCTTGCTACTCAAGCTGTGTATGAACATTTTTATATATATTTATTTCCCAGGTAGCCAGCGGAATCGGGCCGGTTGCGGCTGAGTGTCGGCTCACTCGGCTGTGTGTCGGCAGCGGCTCGCCAGAAGTGAGCCGGCTCTGGCCCAGTAATGGTTGCCGGATTTGGCTAGGCTTTGGGTCTGTGGATCTGGCCCGATTCTGGTTGAGAATCGGCACATTTAGCCACATTCAGCCTGACTATGGGCCATAAGTGTAAGTCCCAAAAATGTCAAAAATTCAGGTTTCACTCCTTGTGTGAATATTTGGTCCCCACAATGGAGATCTCTCTCTCTCTCTCTCTCTCTCTCTCTCTCGCTTTCAACGATTTGTATCGTGAAAAGCACTATACAAATAAACTTGAATTGAATTGAGAAAAGGTGACAGAAGCAGCCAGGGGCACCGTTAGCAATTTTGGGCCCCATGAAAGTATATGAGGTTGGGCCCCTTACCACATCAAACGTACACTATATTGCTTAAAGTATTGGGAAAACTCAATAAAACTCAAAAAAACTAATCGCCAAACACCAATGACTTGTACATATGCATACAATCATTTTAGACACTTCCAAAACTGGAAATACAATTTTTAAATACATGAGTTATAGAAAAACAATTTTTCCAAAAATTTTCATTATCAATTACTCTCCTGTCACTCCAAAACCATAAGACTTTTGCTCATTTTTAAAAGACAAATGAAAAAACAAAACACTGAATCTTCAAAAAATGTATAAATCCATCATTAAAGTAATCTGTGTGAATCAAGCATTTTAATCCAAGTCGTCTGAAAAGGCAGTCATTTTGTCACGAATCCGGTCTATGAACTTTCAATTCACTCACCACCAGAGGTCACCCTTCCATTACATTGACTCTCGCACTACACAAACTGTTGCATGTCATCCCGGACTACATATCCCATCATCCATTACACTGATTGCACACAGCTGTAACCAATCTCACTATACATAACTCACTATATTACCCCCAATCAGATCCTTTTCAAACTGCCAAGTATTGTTAGCGTTTATCTCTCCCCTAGCGATAGCAACATTACGGAGCCAGTTTAGTTTTTCTGTCTTAGTTCCCAGTCTCAGTTCTTAGTCTTGTTTTGTCTTGTGATCGCCTGTTTTCTGATTATCTGCCTGTCTTGATTTTCTCTCGTCTTGTCGTTTGGACTATGTTTGCGCCTTGCCTGGACCATTGCTCGTGTTATCGGATTACCCCTCTTGTCAAGCCCTCTGGATATTGTTAGCCATCGTTCAACCCACGCCTTCCTTTGGATACTCTTTTGTCTTGCCTGTAATGTACCTGTTTGCCACTGTCTGACCCATTCCTGTTTTATGACCACGTCTCTGTCTAAATAAAGCCTTGCAAATGGATCCGCACGTCTCACGTCTCATCGGCTCCGTTGCAGAATACTCGGCCACACAAGGATCCAGCGGCTTTTCAAGTGGACACTGGCCAGGTATGGACATTGCAAGACTGTTATTAGCCCTCAAACAGGGCACACGATCGCTCGAGGACTATATTCAAGAGTATCTGAACTTTACTTATTTTTCTGATCTGCCGGACTGTGTACTCATAGACTTCTTTTGTGAGGGCATTAATCAGCCACTCAAATCACGTTTAATCCGTGAAGGTCCCCGCTCATCTCTCAGTCAGTTTATGGACTATGCTTTGTTGACTGTTGGTTCAACGTTCACTGTGGGTGTCGCGGAGGAACGCGACCCCACACTCACTCGTGTAATGGCGGCAGCACTAGAGCACGCTCACAAAATGGCAGACACAACAGCGCCCCGTTATGTCACAGCTGCCCATCCTGAATCAAGTCAAGTCACAGTTGATCTTCATGAGCCAAGTCACAGTTGATCGTCATGAGTCAAGTCAAGTCAC
>NW_015558648.1:26952-28963 GCF_001515605.1 Sinocyclocheilus anshuiensis
GGGAAACTCTGAGTTTTCCGTTTCAAAATGGGAGGTTTGTCAAACCCAAGAAAGCAGGGTAAGTCAAGCCCGTTTCTGAAAGAGAGGTAACTTATACTCAGAATCAGTTACCGTGGTAACTTACTCTGTGAACCTAACCTGGTCGGGAGCAGGTTTTCTTTGGTAAACCCAGCGTTTACTCCTCCCCCTTTTTAAAGCATAAGCGATTTAATACCCCATTCATTCATTCACGCTGCAAAAATGCTTTTCTTACTGAGTATCTTTGTCTTATTTTAAGTACAAATATCTAAAAATTCTTTAGTTAAGATGCATTTTCTATAGATGAAGATATTTAGTCTTGTCGGGGAAACAAGTGCATTTAAGTGCATTTTACGTAAAACATTTAAAATTGTCTGCCATATAGTAAGAAAAATATTCTTAATGCAAATGGAAAAAATAATATTTTTAATTTCTTACCCCATTGGCAGATAATTTAATTAGTTAAATTAGTTAAATCACTTAAATTAGTCCCCCCCCCATGGAAACAATTTTTTTAAATGTAGAAAATGCATCTTGATTTAAGAATCTTTAGATATTTTGCACAACCACAACCACACACCTGCTAAATAAACACCAATTATTCACAATTTATTTACATGTCTTTATTTCCTACAAATACAAAAGCAACCGTTATGCTTTTTCCTTTTGGATTTTAAAATTCTTCCAATACTTGACCATCTCCTCTTCATCTGTCAGTGTTGATGCTGCAGGTCCTCCCCCCATTTTGAGAGCCTCTACCATCTTGCTGTCCACTGAGTACAAGTCAGTTGTTAATTTCGTTTCTCTAATTAAGAAATGTAACAGGTTGGATTAGAGAATATTTAATTAGCCTATGTGTAAAGAGCGTTAGACTATGTGGAAAAAGCTGCCGTGCATTGAAATAGACACTGAATGATATTTAATGTCAAATGTTTGTAAAGTCATGTAGCCTACTGTCACGAATCCTTTGGATTACTTACCCTCTAAATACCTGTTTGCCATGGTCCGACCCTTGCCTGTGTTTTGACCATGTTTATTAATAAAAGCTTGCATATGGATCCGCACGTCTCACGTCTCTGTCACTCCGTTACAGAATACTCAGCCTCACAAGGATCCAGCAGCTTCTCGGATGAACATTGGCCAGGTATGGACATTGCAAGACCGCTCGAGGACTATATTCAAGAGTATTTGAACTTTGCTTATTTTTCTGATCTGCCGGACTGTGTGCTCATAGACTTCTTTTGTGAGGGCATTAATCAGCCGCTCAAATCACGTTTAATCCTTGAAGGTCCCTGCTCATCTCTCAGTCAGTTTATGGACTATGCTTTGTTGACTGTTGGTTCAACGTTCACTGTGGGTGTCGCGGAGGAACGCGACCCCACACTCACTCGTGTAATGGCGGCAGCACTAGAGCACGCTCACAAAATGGCAGACACAACAGCGCCCCGTTATGTCACAGCTGCCCATCCTGAATCAAGTCAAGTCACAGTTGATCGTCATAAATCAAGTCAAGTCACAGTTGATCGTCAAGTCAAGTCACAGCTGTTCGTCATAAGTCAAGTCAAGTCACAGTTGATCCTCATGAGTTAAGTCAAGTCACATCTACTCTTTCTGAGTCACATCAAGTCACAGTTGATCTTCATGAATCAGGTCACATCACAGCTGATCATCCAGAGTCACGCCACATCACGTCTGTTCACTCAGAGTCCTGTCACTTCCTGTCTGTTGCACCCAGATACTCAAGGACTGTTCTTCAGTATCCCAGACTGGCATCCAGCGTGGAGGAATCGTCATGAGTCAAGTCACTGCTGATCGTCATGAGTCAAATCAAGTCACCGTTGATCGTCATGAGTCAAGTCAAGTCACCGTTGATCGTCATGAGTCAAGTCAAGTCACAGCTGATTGTCATGAGTCAAATCAAGTCACAACTGACCTTCATGAGTCAAGTCAAGTCACAACTGATCTTCATGAGTCAAGTCAAGTCACAGTTGAT
>NW_015558648.1:30131-31475 GCF_001515605.1 Sinocyclocheilus anshuiensis
AGTCACAGCTGATCTTCATGAGTCAAGTCAAGTCACAGCTGATCTTCATGAGTCAAGTCAAGTCACAGCTTCCATTGCTGAGTCAAGTCACGTCACAGCTGACCTGTCAAAGCCTCGTGACGTCTCAGCTGATCTCCCAGAGTCTCGTCACGTCTCAGCTGTTCTTCTAGAATCTCGCCACGTCTCAGCTGTTCGTCCAGAGTCATGTCATGTCACAGCTGATCTTCCAGAGTCTCGTCACATCTCAGCTGTTCGTCCAGTCACGTCACGTCTCAGCTGTTCATCCAGAGTCACGTCACATCACAGCTGTTCGTCCAGAGTCACGTCACATCACAGCTGATCTTCCAGAGTCTAATCATGTCACAGCTGATCTCGCTTCAGCTCCTTGCGTGGTGGTGGCGCCCAGCAATGTACTCTCAGCCTGTCATGTTGCGGTCGAAGAGACCGTTACTGACTTCTCCCTGTTTCCTGATGTTACTGCTGTAGAACCTCCAGAGGTGGTGGCAACCGCTGCAGAACCTCCAGAGGTATCAGTGGTATCCATTTATGAACTCTCTGCCTGTCCAGCCACGGCCAAGGAGGCCGTTGATGAGTTTTCAGTCTGTCCTGTCGCAGTCAAAGGGACAATTGCTGAACTCCGTAACTGTCCTGTTAAGGAGAATGTTAATGAACTCTCCCTGTTTCCTGTTGGTACTGCTGTAGAATATCTAGTATTCACAGCAGTAGTATTCACTTGCGAACTCTCGTCCTGTTCTGGCCAAGGAGGCCGTCTGTGAACTCTCTGCCTGTCCTGTCACGGTTATGGAGGCCGTCTATGAGCAATTGCCTCAAAGCACCGGCAAAGTGATTATGAACGTGTCGGGGGGAAAAGAAGACATTTTAATTATTTATTAATAAACTAGTGCTTTCTGAGTCAGTGTCGGGTGCAAAGATGAGGTTGCCGAATGCTGAGGCTGACTCGTCATCTCCAAATGGACATGCCTTTAATAAAAATGCACCTTTTCATACGGACTACAAAATTAAAGAATATTACAAAATAGACATGTTGGTATTCTTGTGGGGGGAAAAAACTAAACATGCAAGCACTGTCACCGGCAGCAAGTTTAGTTTTACGTTTCTTTTTGTTTTGTTTTCATTTTGAAAAGCTTATCTTTGCTGTTTACCTCACGTTATGCTATGGAGGCTCTCTTTTTTTTTTTTGGATTCCTCAGTGTTTGCTAAATGTTCTGTAATTTATTAGTAATTATATAGCCTAATACAGCATGTAGGCCTATGCCATGCCTCATCTTATTCGTTTTTGTTAATAACGTTTTGTAAGCTAGTTTGTCATTGAATCTTACTGTT
>NW_015558648.1:31610-33516 GCF_001515605.1 Sinocyclocheilus anshuiensis
CGAGCACCCCCTTCAGCACCTGCGTTCAAAAGTCTCTGGCACCGCCCCTGGTACATCGATGTATTTTTGAAAAGCAAAAATTAAGTTTGTCCAACTCTAAACCCAGTCCCCAAGTAAATTAGGTTATTAAATAAAAAACTAGCAAAACGAGTTGCGCGGTGTCCCCACCACTTTTCTAAGCAAAGTTACGCCACTGCTGCTTATAAACTTTTCTCTTGCTCTGAACCAGCCGAGGAGGCAATCTCGGAACTGTTGTCTTGTTCTAAACCCGTCATGAAGGCCAATTATAGACTTTTGTCCTGTTCCGATCCAGCCGAGGAGGCTGCCTATGAACTCTCTGCCCTGTCTGTTACAGCCAAGGACGCTGTCTGTGAATTTCCTGACTGTTCTGTTGCGGCTGCAAGAGCCATTCTGGAACTCTCAAACCAGCCTGTTGCGACTGAGGCCTTAAATGTACTTTTTCCCTGCCCAGTTAACCCTGTCATGGCCATAGGGGCCGTTAATGAACATGTTATTTGCCCCTTTAGTCCAGTCACGATCCCAGAAACCTTACCTGAACTCCCTGTAGGCTCTAGTAGCCTTGTCACCACCCAAAAATCCTCCTTTGAACTCTTAGCTCTGTCTGTCATGAACTCAAGGACTATAAATGCACTCCGTGTCTGTCTCTTTAACTCTGTCACTGCCATAGAGAACATTGATGAACTTCTTGTGTTCCCTGCCTTGGCCCCTGAAACCATGAATGCACTGCCTGCATTGTCTGTTTCTGTTTAACTCTTAACCCTGCCTATCATGAACCCGGAAACCACAAATTAACTCTATATTTGCCCCATTACTTCTGTCGTTGCCAAAGAGACCCCTAGTGAACAGTTTGTCTATCCAGTTTCCATCAATGAGTCTGATTCTGAATTATCTGTCTGTCCAGCTTCAATCACTGAATTGTCTGCCAATCTAGTGTCACTCAATGCATCCCATTGTGAACTGTCTGTTGGTTTAAATTCTACAGTCAAATCTGATGTTGAATTGTCTGTCTGTCTTGTTTCAACTGAGTCTGACTGTGAATTGTCTGCCTGTTTGGTGTCACTTACTGAAGTGTCTACCCGTCCAGTTTTAATCAATGCACCCGGTCTTGATCTGTCTGCCAGTCCACAACTCCCACATGTACCTAATTCTGGATTATCTGTATGTCCTGTTACAGTAAATGAATCTAATATTGAACTGTCTGTCTGTCCAGTCACTCTCGAGGAAACTAACACCGAGTTTACTGCCCAGTCTGTCACAGCCCAAAAACCCGCCTTTAACCATGTCACTGCCATAGAGAACATTGATGAACTGTCTGCATGTTCTGTTTTCCCTAATGTGTCTGTTGAACCATCTGCCTTGCCAGTCCCAGTCAGTAAGCCTGTTTGTGAACTGTCTGCCTATCCAGTTTCAATCAGTGAGCTGTCTGCCTGTTCAATGGTCACCAGGGGGATTGCCTGTCATGAGCCCAGAGACTATAAATGCACTCCGTGTCTTTCCCTTTAACCCTGTCACTGCCATAGAGAACATTGATGAACTGTCTGAATGTTCTGTTTTCCCAAATGTGTCTGTTGAACCGTCTGCCTTGCCAGTCCTAGTCTGTGAGCCCGTTTATGAACTGTCTGACTGCCCAGTTTCAGTCTGCGAGCCTGTTTTTGAACTGTCTGCCTGTCCAGTTTCAGTCAGTAAGCCTGTTTGTGAACTGTCTGCCTGTCCAGTTTCAGTCAGTGAGCCCGTTCATGAACTGTCTGCCCGTTCAGTTGTCACCAGGGAAAATATTGATGAACTTGTTGTGTTCCCTGCCTCGGTCCTTGAGACCGTATATGCTCTGTCTGTTTCTTGTGTCTCAGGTTTCCCTAGGTCCCAGTCTCTTCTGCTCCGCCTTGGT
>NW_015558648.1:33635-34186 GCF_001515605.1 Sinocyclocheilus anshuiensis
GAAACTAACGCAGAGTTCACTGCCAAGTCTGTCACAGTCCAAAAACCCGCCTTTAACCCTGTCACTGCCATAGAGAACATAGATGAACTGTCTGCATGTTCCGTTTTCCCTAATGTGTCTGTTGAACCATCTGCCTTGCCAGTCCCAGTCAGTAAGCCTGATTGTGAACTGTCTGCCTATCCAGTTTCAATCAGTGAGCTGTCTGCCAGTTCAATGGTCACCAGGGGCACTATTGATGAACATCTGGTGTTCCCTGCCTCGGTCCCTGAGACCATGAATGCACTGCCTGTGTTGTCTGTCTCTGCTTTCCCTAGGCCCCAGTCTCTGCCATGGGTCTCGGCCCTGTCTGCTCCGTCCTGATGGGTTCCTGCTCCGTCTGCTCCGCCTTGGAGGTCTTCTGCTTCATTCTGGTGGGCTTCTGCTCTGTCTGCTCCACTCTGGTGGGCTTCTGTCCCGTCCTGGTGGGCTTCTGGTCCGTCTGCTCTGGCCTGGTGGTCTTCTGTCCTGCTCTGGTGGTCTTCTGCTCCGCCGTGGGGATCTTCGGACCCGTC
>NW_015558648.1:34850-42586 GCF_001515605.1 Sinocyclocheilus anshuiensis
ACTTCCGTCTGCTAGCCATCAGAGGTCACCCTTTCCATTTTCATTGACTCTCGCACTACACACTGTTGCATATCATCCCGGACTACATATCCCATCATCCATTGCACTGATTGCACACAGCTGTAACCAGTCACACACTCACTATATTACCCCCACTCAGATCCTTTTCAAACTGCTGAGTATTGTTAGCGATTATCCCTCCCCTAGCCATAGCAACATTACAGAGCCAGTTTAGTTTTTCTGACTTAGTTCCCAGTCTCAGTTCTTAGTCTTGTCTTGTCTTGTCTTGTGATCGCCTGTTACCTGATTATCTGCCTGTCTGGGTTTTCTCTCTTCTTGTTGTTTGGACTATGTTTGCGCCTTGCCTGGACCATTGCTCGTGTTATCGGATTACTCCTCTTGTCAAACCCTCTGGATATTGTTAGCCGTCGATCAACCCACACCTTCCTTTGGATACTCTTTTGTCTTGCCTGCAATGTACCTGTTTGCCACTGTCTGACCCATGCCTGTTTTATGACCACTTCTCTGTCTAAATAAAGCCTTGCAAATGGATGCATTTCGCACGTCTCGTCGGCTCCATTACACCCTCCCCCCTCCCTAGATTATTATTGTTATTATTTATTTATTTATTTTCAAAGCAAATGCAGAATTCTCAAAGGCCATCCAATACATTTTTAATGATCTGGAAAATTATTGTTAATTATTGTTACAAATAAATTTCACCATGGCACATTTTATTAATACAAAATGTATAAATATGAATAGTTGTCAGGAATAGAAAGCAGATTGTCAAGCAGATGGGTGTATTCTCTTTAGACCTGCATTTATAAAACAAAGAATTGACAATTGTTAGAATAATAGCATCAAAATGACAGAACATCAACTAAAAATTACCATTATATTAAAACAAAAAATCAACACTCACCTTTTATTTTTCTGAGGTGTGCCGGTGTTTTCTCCTGTTACACAATAGATGTTGAATGTGAAGCTGAATATTTTCATAAAATATATAATAATAATGTAGGTTAAACTGTACTTACTGATGATAGTGACTCCAGTCACCCCAAACATTTTTAGTTAGCGGGTCCTGCGCTCGGACGCAGAAAGTATATGTTTTTTTTAATTTCACATTGTAATGTGTCTCGTTTGTTTCATTTTTCTGTTTTGAGAAATTAAAATCTTTAATATTTTGATGTTAATAAACAACAACAACAAAACATAAAAAAGCATTACAAATTTTGCCTTACTTCGACACGACTTCCCTTGTAGTCACAGCTATGACTGCTGGGAACCACTTTCACTTCATAGGAGAGGGGAAAGAAACTGCAGGGGAAACTCCACGTTTCAGGGGGGTGCCACTCAAATACATCGTCTTGGATCTTGGTGATACTAACTTTATCTGGCTTAACTGAGGGATTGAATAACAGTTTAAAAGAAATCAGCAGTCTAGTACAGTGGGGCTGGGACCCACGAGGGGGCCTCAAGATGATTTAAAATTGATGGCCTGAGGCTGAAATTGATTGATTGATTTTATTTTGAGTGAACTATTCAATTAAAACTTCTGAAATCCTGAAATGTAATTATTTTTATTTTTATTATAATTATTTTAGATATTTATTTAGACATTTACTTTTAGTTATTTCAGTTAAACTAGGAATGTCTAAATGCTGAAATAAGCTCTGAAAATAAAACTATGGGGCTAGTGGGCTTTTGAATATTTTTAAGGAAATGGGGGCTTTGGAGTCAAAGTAGTTGAGAACCAGTGGTCTGGTATCATTTAACTGTTACTAACAAATTTATTTGTCAGTTCTGTTCACTTTTTCATAAACAACTTGTTCATTCCCTTCTGTGACTTGCAATAATGTCAAAATAAACTTGTACATTTTAAGCACTTATTTTGATGTGTTAACTAACATACTAAGGCACATGTAAAATACTAATTTAGGCCTAAATGTAGTGTGTTATTTAATTTTACATTTGAAGTTATATTTGAAGTATTTTAAATATACTAAATTGAAACTTCATCATAACGAATGTGTAATTAGAATACATTTAAATATATGACATACAAGTTTCAACAGAAATGGCATTTAAGTATATTTTAGTTTACGATAATTGCTTGTCAGTACATTCAGCTGTACACTTTAACCATATTTATTATGAATTATGAAATTACAAATAAAAACTTGAGTGAGAATTTTTTTTTTTAACATTTTAAGTTAATTGTAAATAACATGCAAGTCTCTGAAAACATTACATTCAGTTCACACTTCTTTATATTCTTTTAATATATATTATTTCCGTAATAAGTACTTTTTTAAAAGTATATGCTAAAGTGTAGCCTATTTCTTTTTTACTAGGGAATTTACACACAGGCTAATGCAGGGGTTGTTATGCAGGGATGTGCATTGCATGTAGCGACCACCCGGGGGCACACAAAGCTCTTACCAATGTCTCGGATGAGGAAAGTCCTGTGGTGCTCCTCCAGCCTATACAGGTTTCTGACAAACAGCGTGAGGTTGATGCTCCTAGATTCCTCGGAGTAAGGACAATAATCCTTGTCAATACAAGTCAGCCCAGATATATCAGAGTCCAGAGTGCAGTTGATGAGACTAGAGTTTCTGTATAAAAACAAGGCCAGTTCAGCATTAATTTGCTGTTTTAACATAAGCCTAATTAAATTGATTGCTTAAGCCTATACTTAATTAATCCAGAATAAAAATAATCATAAATCATTACCGGATTGCTGTGAAATATATCACTGCTCTTTGGATCCGTTTCTGATGCCATTTCCAAGAGCAATTAAATTGTCCATCATAGTTTCTTGCGGTGCAAGAAATGAATTCTATGCAGAGGAAAAGTTAAGCAGTTTCATTTAAGATCAGTAGCCACAATGAGAAAAACTGATAGCATTCATATTTATATTGCACAAAATATATGAAAATTTAATGAATTACAGTAGTAATAAGAAAAACAGTAGGCTTGGGTGGCAAGTGTCTTGAGTTATGAGTTAATCACTGAATCATTGGCTCATTCACAGATCCATTAATAATTAATTAAGCAAGACAACTCTGATGGAAACTGGTGAAATAACAATATCTTAATAAATATCACCATACTTCCCCAGCTACTTAATCACAGTATATTAAGATATTTAGATACAAATATTATGTATATAATAATAAAAATTATGTATTATAAATATACAAATGATGCATTATCTAATTAAATATTAACTTATATGCACTTACATTGCATATATTTCCAGAACAGAAATATGAATATTGTATAAAGTTAGCTTCAAAATTCTTGTTTCATTATGTTAACAAATTAAAGATTTTTACATATCTCTTTTTATCATTCGATAAATCAGAAAATCCTGCTAACAGTCAGAAAAAAGTTATATAAATTAGGCAATGATATATTAACAAACCCCTCAGTAAAAACCTTCAGAATATATAGGGATAAAACTGGAAAGTTTGGGAAGTTTTGTATGTTAGTGCTTTTAAAGCAGAAATTTCTGGCTCAGTGCGTGAGAAAAAAAACTTATATTGGGGAAAAAAAAATCTATGAAAAGTCTTTGAAGGTTCTACAAATGCAAATACATAGTGTAATAACATAAACTTGGATGTTTTCTTTCCACTAGAAGACATGTTATTCAAGCAAAATAGCCAAAAATCTCAGACTTGAAAAAAGCATGAAAAAAAAAGGTTTTGCCTATAGTGTTTTGCCTTAATGAATGAAAGTCTTTATAAGTGACTCTGTGATTCATTAAATAAAATTATTCTTACTCTGAGACATGGCTTCTTTTGTAACAATTCTCATTGAAGGAACTGTACAATTTTCCAAAATGCAGATGTTGAGTACATTTGTCTTAAATGTAATATTAAAGTAAAATATATAGCCAGGGCTTGACATTAACACCTGCTGATGGACCCTTTTCACAGACTGTGATGACACATTGTAATGGTCGTCAACATCGTAAATGTGGCAACGTTTTTTATATTTTTATTTAAAAAATGTCCATTTATAACACTATACTTTGTATTATATTACTTTTGCATCAAATTACAAAAAAACTAGTTAACGCTGCTGTGTTTCTAATACCGAGGCTGTGGGAGTAACAATACATTTGACATCATTCTCTCTTCTGACTGCAGAGATTTTATCAATCTGTTTTTTCTTATTTTTGAAAGTCGTGAAAAGTTTTGTTTTGCTATTTGAGCAAATGGGATCACAAAAAATATATATTTGTGTTGTCTCCCTATTTGTGTTGTATACCGCTATAGTTTACCCAATTCTGACGACTTCTGATACTGAGAAACCCAGAAATGCGAAACGCCTTGAGCTTGCGCTAGTGACTGACGTCACATGACACTGCAACCAATAAGTCCCCGTGGAAAAGTGAATCTAGATAGGGTAAATTCAGCACGCAATATTCAGCTTTAATAATTTTAAATTTAAAATTTTGTACATTATGTAAAATGTAATTTCCAATGTAAAATTGTGGCCAGTGAAAATGTTAAGTGGCCAGTGACTTTAGAAAACCACAATGGTGAGCAAAGAAGTTAATAATTTTTTGGTAACACTTTCTATGAAGCCCGTATTTATAATACAGTATAAGGGTATTCTTAAGGCATTATAATGAATGCATAATGCATTATAAAAAAACTTATAATATGTTATATCAACTCATGAATAATCATAACAGTTATAATACATCATAATACTTACGTATCTGTGGTTATAAGTTTAAGAGTATGATTATTTATAACACACAATGAACACCATATTAAATCTACTTCATTTATGCTCAAGAATGGTAGAATCTAGTATGGTAGAATAAGTTGACGTACTTGCAAAGACACTTATAGTCAGTTTATCTGTTGGTTGACCATCAAAATAAAGTGTTAGCAAATATTTACATTAGCAGACATACTAATACTCTAATGACCGCTAGTTGATATGTAGTTGCAGAGTCACTTATCAACAGCTGTTTAAAGGGTACCATCAAAATAATCAAACTGATATTACAATAAAAATAGTTCAAAGCAAATGTGTCATATTACACATTCATCTGATCTGATATCTGATCTTATGGCTGTTTGAGAGACATATTTTTATTATTATTATTATTATTATTACTACTTATAAGTGGTCTTTTACGGGCTTCATAGAAAGTGTTACCCTTTTTTTTTTAAATGGGCATATATTTTAGTACTTGATGTTTAGTTAAAGATTTATTTTATTGTGAATTTTGATTAAGTAAAATGATCTGCAGTAAAAATGCCTTTATATGAAGTGAAGTGACGTGTGGCCGAGTATAGTGACCCATACTTGGAATTTGTGCGCTGCATTTAACCCATCCAAGTGCACACACACCCGGAGCAGTGGGAAGCCATATTGCTGCGGCACCCAGGGAACAGTTGGGGGTTTGGTGCCTTGTTCAAGAGTTTCACCTCAGTCATGGTATTAAGGATGGAAGAGAAAGCTGTACATTCACTCCCCCCACCGACAATTCCTGCCGGACCTGAGACTTGAACCCACAACCTTTGGGTTACAAATCTGACTCTCTGACCATTAGGCCATGACTGCCCCCCCAAAAAGGTAAAAAATTTTACAAAATGTTGTACAATTATGTTTCTCTATCAATAGTCAACAAATACTGTTCAACTATACTTTGGGACCAGAAAAAAACTTTAAACGATTAGTAGGCTACATTCTAACATGAATTCTAGTGTAAGTGTGACCGTCATACTTACCTGTGTCACTAGATTGTATAAGAACTCCTCCTTTAGGAAACTCAACTGGATGGACCAGTAGTAGTGTGTAATTCAGAAGATCTCTGTTTGGTCTGTGACATGTGAAGTTTCCCACACGCAGCCCATCTATCGTAACAGTGATGTGGTTTCTTGTCTCAGAGATGCTTTCCCCATCCCTCTCCCAGCAAATTTGTTCTCCTTTATATTGATCTCCACAATGCAGCGATACCTCAAAGCTGGACAGATCTGATACCTCCAAAGCCACAACTATAACAGTAAAGCTTATTTATGAGACTCACCACTTGATTTGATAGCACAGTAAATAAATTATGTCTTCTACAACAAGCCATATATTTTTATTCACCGAGGATGCATTAAATTCCTCAAAAGTGACAGTAAAGACATATATACAAAAGATTTATATTTCAAATAAATGCTGTTCTTTTAAACTTTCTGTTCATGATAAAATCCTGAAAGAGAAAACTTCCTGTGAAATACACAGGAAGAAATCCTGTGCATTTATTTTATAATATGTGGAGTTCGCTGTTTTATTTCCTGGTTTAGCCAAGTGGGAATA
The DNA here is from genome assembly GCF_001515605.1 of Sinocyclocheilus anshuiensis. Lineage (NCBI taxonomy): Eukaryota > Metazoa > Chordata > Actinopteri > Cypriniformes > Cyprinidae > Sinocyclocheilus > Sinocyclocheilus anshuiensis. Next base: position 41,190 of record NW_015558648.1, read on the forward strand.
GCCTTCAAAGGACGCGCAAACCCGAAGGGGTACGCTAATTTGAGCTAGTTATGGAAATATGAATGCAAATGTCTTCATTTTATCCATCCTTTTTATCCTATTCATTTATTTGTTTTAATTCTTGTTTTCCATTATCTTTTTATGTATTTATTGATGTAGTGAGGCAAGAGTTTATTTTAATAATGGTAAAATGGGAAAACGTATTTAAGATGCCTTGAGGATATTGTATGCCGTGTCTGGAGGATAGTGAACAGATTTTGTTTGAGAGTATAAAGAAACGTCTCAGGTTACTTATGTAACCATGGTTCCCTGAGTAGGGAACGAGACACTGCGTCCTCTAGGGGTCGCTATGGGGAACGCCTCGTCGTGACCCGTGTCTGAAGCATACATTGAAAAAACACCAACAACACGTTGGCCAGCGACAGCCCATGACGTCACTACTGGTTCGCACCGTGCGAACCCGGGCGCTCGATAGGAAGCAGCATGCTCATAGTAACCCTCAATGGTGAGGGGAGCGATACTTCCAAGTATGTCAAAAAAATTTTCACACTGGTTGAGTGGAGCCCAAGGTACCGGGTCTAACCAACTCAGAGAAAGGGAGCGAAGCTACAACGCGTAACCCTTACCGTACAGGATTTCAGAAAGTGCACAAAGTCTAGCGTGCACACTTACCACTTATGTGGATTTGTAAAAAAGTGCGCAAAGCTTAACGTGCTGCACTTATTTTAGAGTTTTCCAAGCATCTGTTTACAGATACCCGGGAGGACCTACCTTAGAAAGGACAGAAACACACCGGTCCTGGAAGATGCTGCAAAGAAATCTCGCAGAAGGATTATACACACATAACCACTAGCACATGAAATACATATATATATATATATATATATATATAGAATGGATCATACTCACACACCATGGTTCCCGTGCCGGAAACCCGATCCAGAGGTGATTCCAGAGAAACCTCTAGTCCGGACCATCAGTAAGGTGGTTGCTATGAAGTCATAGAACCAACGAAAATATCATAGTTCCAGCATAGGACACTTTAATGCAGGATAATTCCCACCTAACCTCGGTCAAGTGGAGTACTGGTGGTTATGGGGGAATTAGGAAGGGGAAGAATAAGGGCAGATGTGACACCCCGGAAGGAAATGAGTAGATACTCACGTATCACTCTGATCTGGACGAAAGCGCTGACGCCTTGTCTGGATCACATCCCTTAGGAATATATATAAAATGGATCACATATCCCGCGCCGAAACCCCGCTCAAAAGGCGATTCCAGAGAAGCCTCTAGTCCGGACCATCAGTAAGGTGGTTGCTATGAAGTCATAGAACCAACCAAAACATCATAGGTCCAGCATAGGAGACTGTAATGCAGGAAATTCCTACCTAACCTCG
>NW_015558648.1:42859-56206 GCF_001515605.1 Sinocyclocheilus anshuiensis
AAACCGGAGCATCGAGAAGAAAGCCCCTCTCTTTCTTCCCGATATCTGCCAGGTTCACCCACAGATGTCTCTCCGTTACCACCATCGCCACCATAGACCTGCCCATGGAGCAGGTGGCCTGTTTAGTAGCACGGAGAGCAAGATCTGTGGTGCGGCGCAGCTCAGCTACCTGATCAGGAGAAAGGCCCTCGCCTTTATCCAGGTCTTTCAGCAGATCAGCCTGATACGCCTGGAGCACCGCCATAGTGTGCAACGAAGCCACAGCCTGACCTGCTGCTGCGTATGCCCTGCCATTTAAGCGCGATGTATTCTGGAGGGGCTTAGATGGCAAGGAGGGAGGATGTCTCGCCCGAAGAGAGATAGCTAGCCAGCATCTCATAGCCGTTTTCACGCATCGCCTCGATGTTGGCATAACTCGTATGCTGGAATCGATAGATGCGAGAAGAAAACGGCCTCTTCCATTCCTTCTCGATTTCAGTATGCAAATCAGGAAGGAATGGAAGGCTCACCTGAGCTGGACGGTTATGGTCAGAAAGATAACGCTCATCGAGACGACCCCGCGGCACCACTCTCTTGGCCCGCTTCCACGGCAAGTCTAGCCTCGCCGTGGCGCGATCCATATCTTCCAACAGCTCACCATACGCAGGGCAGGAGGATTGGGAAGGCTCAGCCTCAGACTCTTCGCCATCCTCAGACATCTCCTGCTGTTCCTGGGCTAAACCCAGCAGAGCACTGGCCCCCGGTTCAGATGATGTCAAAGAGATAACATCATCCTCCAGCGGCTCGCTCTCGTCTGCAGCCAATGAGTGCGAGAAGGAAAGCCCCTCCCTAAACTCATCAGCCAGGTCCACCTGCGAACCCCATGAGCTCATTCTCCTCCGTGCCTCAGCAGCGGTGGGTCCTGAACCGTGGGGAGCAGATGGCTGCCCCTCTTTCCTCGAAAAAAGAGACAAACGAGAGCGGAGCTTTTTCATCGAAAAACGCTCACAATGCACGCAAATCGCCCCCTCAAGGACGTCGCGTGCGTGCTCCTCGCCCAAACACAAAACGCAGAGATCGTGTGTGTCATCAGGTGTCAAACAGCGATGACACGGATGCACACACCCTCTAAACGCTCTGCTAGTGCTCGCCATAATAATAGATAGTAGATCCCTCTTACCACGTTCAAATGCACGCTTCAAACAAAACAGTCAATGAAGACGAAGAAGAGAATGACATGTTCTCCCGGCGCCTATTTATACTATAGTCGCACTGGTAGTGACGTCATGGGCTGTTGCCGGCCAACGTGTTGTTGGTGTTTTTTCAATGTATGCTTCAGACACGGGTCACGACGAGGCGTTCCCCATAGCGACCCCTAGAGGACGCAGTTCGAAGTTCCCTTGAAAGGGAACTAGTTTACGCAGTAAACTCCAGCCTCAGTTGTTGTAGAGGAGATTCCGTGCGGTTTTCAGTACGGTCCAACAGTTTTAGTTTTAGACTGTTTTTATTGTTTTTATTACTGAGTTTACATGCTCTTAAACACTATATATTTATTAACACATTTTGCACACCTACTTTTGAAATAAACATATTGGATGCCAACTTTGTTTCCGATTTTATATCAGAGTGATTTTCCTTGTTACTGTTTGCGTCTCTTATCACACACATGGTTTCCACAAACATTTTAAGCTACACAACTTTATTTCAACACTTATAATAATAAATGTTTCTTAAGCACCAAATCATTGATATTAGCATGATTTCTGAAGGATCATGAAACCTTGAAGATTCAAGTAATGGCTACTGAAAATTCAGCTTTGCTATCACATGAATAATTTACTTTAAAAAATATTATATATTGTCTTTACTCTCAGTTTACTGCATATATCATATATACTGAACAAAATTGTAAACGCAACACTTTTGTTTTTGCCCCCATTGTTCATGAGCTGAACTCAAAGATCTAAGACTTTTTCTTGAATTGAATTGAATGTTAATTTCTCTACCATAAGCCGTCTCCTAAGGCGTTTCAGAGATTTTGGCAGTACATCCAACCGGCCTCACAACCGCAGACCACGTGTAACCACACCAGCCCAGGACCTCCACATCCAGCATCTTCACCTCCAAGATCGTCTGAGACCAGTGAATAATATTTGAGAGAAATAGGCCTTTTGTGTACATTGGACAAAATTATAAATGCAACACTTTTGTTTTTGCCCCCATTTTTCATGAGCTGATCTCAGAGATCTAAGACTTTTTCTGTGTATTATAAATGTCTTTACTGTCACTTTTAAGCACTTTAATGTGTTGTTGCTGAATGCAAGTGTGTGTGTGTGTGTGTGTGTGTGGCTGATGTTTTTAAACGATGCTAACTGAATCTATCTATCTATCTATCTACCTATCTAGATATAGATAGACAGATAGATAGATTCGGATAGAGTCTATCTCGGACAGATAGATTCGGTTAGCATTGTTTAAAAAAATCAGTTACAGATACCAATAAATGGGATTTAAGCAATAGTCACCATTTGGCTTGATGAACCTCAGTGAAGTGCTGCCTGCCAACTGAAGGACAGCTTGAAGAATAACCAAGACAATCTTGTTCATCTAAAGTAAAGTAAAAATTGTGATATGAACAACTGTTATTAAATAAAAGTAAATTAAACTAATTATAGTATTACTATGTAGAATATTTAATAAACATTCATTTTAAATATATATATATATATATATATATAGTATAATATTTCATTATGATAGACACTTTCTCTTGAATCTTACCTTAAAAACTTAATGAGTTGTGGTGACTCTCTCCTCTTCCCTTTCACTGAAGTAGTATTGAACATGAGCAACATTTATATATGTATGTAATAGAGAAGTGTGAATTTCCAGCAAGCAGAAGTATCGTTCTAAACAAAGGGACATGGAAACAAATGTGGAGCCAGTTTTCATTTGGGATTTCCATGAGCTGTGTTAGGGGCTTTAACAGGAGCAATTGTGCATGAGAATGTACAGGTCATCCCTCACAATTAAATAATTTTCTCTGAGTGAAATATACAGTATATTGGTCGATTTTTTTTTTTTGTGATTCATGTTTTGAATGCTGTTACACTGAACAAAATTATAAACGCAACACTTTTGTTTTTGCCCCCATTTGTTTTTTTTTTTTGCACTTTTGTTTTCAGTCACAAATCCCCATATATTGCAGTTTGAAAGTTTCTCATCAAGGTTTCATTTATTTGATCAAAAATAAAGAAAAAACGATATATCGTGAAATATTATTGCAATTTAAAATAACTACTTTACATTTTAATGTATACTTTAAAATATAATTTATTCCTGTGATACAAAGCTGAATTTTGATCAGCCATTACTCCAGTCTTCAGTGTCCCATGATCCTTCAGAAATCATTGTAATATTCTGTTTTATTATCAAGGTTGGAAACAGTTGTGCTGAATAATATTTTTTTGGAACCTGTGGTACTTTTTTCAGTATACTTTGATGAATAAAAATAAATAAAATAGAAAATAGAAATATTTTGTAAAAATGCACACTGTCACGCCCCTGGATTGGTTTTGCTGTGTTTTTCCTCCCCATGTGTTCCGTGTCCCCGTTAATTAGTCATTCCATGCACCTGTGTTCCCCTGATTGCCCTGTCTGCCCCAGTCTGTGCTGTCTGTCTTTGTCGGAGATTGAAAGATTGTACATCTACCCCTGAGTCTCCTGTGTTTATGTCTGCTCCATGTTACCCCTTGGATTAAAAGTACTGTTGTGAGTTTATGCCTTGTCTCCTCGTTCCTCGCTCCTCGCCTCAGGGAAGTGTGACAGAATATCCGACCAAAAACAGTTTATTGCGTGTTTCCCATCTGTTTTGTTTCCATTTTTTCTCTCAGTGTTTTTGTTTCTGTAGTGTTTCCCTTATGGATCCCCTCCTTCGCCCTGAATTCATCCTCCTCCTGCTGGAGCAGGGAGAAAAATAGCTCGAGGGTCATACCAGACTGTTTCTGGCCATGGCACATCTAACCACCTACCCGGACGACGCACTCTGCATGTTCTATGACGCCAGCCTCAACACCGCGTGCAGAGCGTCGTCGTCCGAGGATGGCCCTCGAGCAGAATTCGCCGCCTTTGTGGAGTGGACACTGGCGAGAAATGGATCTCCGTTTCCCGCCGGTTCCCAGCAGTCCGCTCCTCCAGAGAGTAATCCCATTCCGGTGATCAGCCTAGAGCGGCCTCCTGATCCAAAGTTTAGCCCAGAATGCCCAGAGGCTCATGAATGCCCAACCTCCCACCCTCTCTTGCCGCCTCCTTCGCTGTCGTCTGGCAGCCCCTCTGCTCACCCTCAGCCCACCATCTATGCGTTGCGAGCTCCGTGGGACTGCCATCCTCCAGTGTCGCTGTGGCTGGAGTTTCCCTTGACTCCGCCTCCAGCCTCGGACTCCGCCTCATCCCGTGGACCTGTTGGCTCCACCATGGCTCCTAGCTCCCTCCTCTCCGCCGCAGCCTGGCAGTCCACTAGCTCCAGCGGGCTCCCTCGTCCCTCCGGCTCTGCCTTGGTCTGGCGTCGACCATCCTGCGCCTCGGGACTCCACTCCTCTGGCTTCGCCTCATCCCCTCAGATCCACCTCAGTCCTCTGTCGCTCCGGCTCCACCGCAGCTTCCCGGATCCGTTGCTGACGCCATTGGCTCCGCCTAGGACCTCCGGATCCTCCCCATCGCCCTGGCTCATCGGCTCTCCGTCTCCGCCTCGGGCTCCTCCACCACCTGCTCCGCCGCCGTTGGTCGGCCCCCTGGAGTCGGGCACCATTCCTCCATGGCTCCTCCCTCCGTCGGCTCCACCATGGGCCGTCATTATGGCTGTGGCCTGGGTCCAGCTGGACTCCTCCTGCTCCAAGCCCCTCCTGTCTCCTCCCTCCATCGTCTCCCCCATGGACTCTGTCTGCCCACTCCCCCCTCCCCGGTGGAATTGTTACGGTGCGGGACGCGCCTTCCAGGAGGGGGGAGTAATGTCACGCCCCTGGATTGGTTTTGCTGTGTTTTTCCTCCCCATGTCCCCGTTAATTAGTCATTAGTCGGAGATTGTACATCTACCCCTGAGTCTCCTGTGTTCCTGTCTGCTCCATGTTACCCCTTGGATTAATGGATTAAAAGTACTGTTGTTAGTTTACACCTTGTCTCCTCGTTCCTCGCTCCTCGTCTTAGGGAAGTGTGACACACACTACCAGTACAATTTTTTTTTTTATATATATATATATATATATATATATATATAAATTAATACTTGTATTTAGCAAGGATGTTAAACTGATAAAAAGTTATAGTAAAGACTTATATTGTATTTTGAATAAATGCTGTTCTTTTTAACTTTTTATTCATCAAAGAATCCTTAAAAAAGCAACACAACCGTTTTCAACACTGATAATAAACCAGCATATTAGATTGATTTCTGAAGGATCATGTGACACTGAAGAATGGAGTAATGGCTGATGAAAATGTAGCTTTGTATCACATGAATGAATTATATTTTGAAGTGTATTAAATTAGAAAAGCATTATTTTAAATTGAAATACTATTTTACAATATTAGTTTTTTTTTCTCTAATATATGCAGCTTTGAGACTTTAAAAAAACATTAAAAATCTTACTGATCCCACATATTTTTATAGATATATGAAAGAAATCAATATGGGCATCACATGCTCTTTCTGGTGAAGCTAAATTTGAACATTAATTAGGTCACTGCTGCCAAATGCAAATGTAGAGCATGTTAATACCCAGACAGCAACATAGTGTTGGCCCAGATCCGGCCCACATCTGGCCCATGTGAAATCCATGCGGGCCAGATGTGGGCCGGATCTGGGCTGAAACGGTCTGCTGTCTGGGTATGGACATAATCACAACATCCAGATATTTAGGTGGTAGTGGCACTTGTACATTTATGCCACAATCACTGTCCTGGTATGAGTTACACATTCTAGGGAAAAATTGCTGAACACAAGAGAAAGTGCACACCTTTATCATCATAGCGTTTAACCACAAACCAAACTAATAGAATTAACGGGAATTCCAAGATACTCAAATAAGTTTTCTGATAACGGTCAGAAAAGTATATTTTGAATTGCAATTGAAATGCTATTCTACTAATGCCAACATAATTTTCGAGCCTGTCCAAAAGAATGTTGTTGTTGATGGTATCAAAGGCAGCAATGAGGTCCAATAGGACTTCATAGAAAGATACAACCATGATCAGAAGATAGGTGCAAGTCATTTGTAACTCTGATGAGTGAAGTTTCAGTGGTATGAAATGGTCTTAACCCTGACTGCAATTCCTTGGAGATACTGTGATGTGTGTTGTGTTTGGAATATCGTACTGTCAACTAATCAATGAGACTGAACACTGTCCTGACAACTAATTAAAGAGACTGATTGGGGAACGAGGAACGAGGGTGTGATCTGTGTATTCAGAGACTGGGGTGAGAAGGATTAAAAAGAGTGCAAAAGAGAATGGATGTGGGCTGGCTGTCTGTCTATTTACAAGCCGAAATAGGACGGCAGTACTCAGATATTGTTGGGAGGGGGGTGTCGTTCGCGGTCGTTAAGAGCTGCCAACTATGAAGATAGATAGCGGGGACAGGGTTCTCACCCTGTGGGTTCTCACCCTGTAAGTAGGGACGGGGAGTTAGGAGTGCCGTCGTTCTTTATTGTGTGTGTTATTTAACTGTTGAACTGCCAGGGCGTGCCAGCGTATGGACCATGCCCATTCTGAACAGGCTTCTATTGCTGTCCTCTCTTTTTGTGGCTGAGACCCACCCCCTGGGAGGGGCAGCATCACCGTGGGGCGAATTAAGTGGTTTTATGTGTTCATTTTAAACTGATGTATTTAATAAAGTTGTGTTTCTTGTAAAAATAGAGGGTGACAGTGAGAGTGGGTAAGACTGAAATGGAGGGTTTAGGGGGCAGGCATCATTTTGCACGTGCATGAGATGCGGTTTTACATGAGTTTGAAGTGATACTGTTTGTAGTTGATCTTATGAGCTGTCACCAATGAAGTGAGTGAATTTATGTAGCACACTGCCCTAAGGCTTTCTAGGTTGTGTTTAGCCTGTCCTGCAGTCCCTTCTCTTAATAAAATTACCTGTTGTGATTGAAGTCATGGTGGTGTGTTGTCTTCTGGTGCCAGACCACACTGGCTTAAAGAATTAAAGGTGGTGGCAGCGGCTAATTAAATACAGTAATTATTACAATACCATTTCATTCCAAGAAGGAACATAACTATGTGAAGACACCACTTTTGCTAGTATTTTTGATTGAAAAGGGAGATTTGAAAGCAGTCTGTAGTTAACTAATTCTCTAGTATCTAGCTGTGGTTTTTTAATACAAGGCCAAGCTTTAAAGTTTTTGGGACATATCCTTATAATAATGATGAATTCATAATATTAAGAAGAGGTTCTATGACTTCTGGAAACATCTTTTTTTTAATATATTTATAGCTTGGTAGGTATAGGGTCGGACTTGTAATCCGAAGGTTGCAGGTTCGAGTCTCAGGTCCAGCAGGCATTGTCGGTGTGGGGCGTCGCAGCAATATGGCTGCCCACTGCTCCGTGTGTGTGTGTGTGTGTGTTCACTACTGTGTGTGTGCACTTGGATGGGTTAAATGCAGAGCACAATTTCCGAGTATAGGTCACCATACTCGGCCACATGTCACTTCACTATTAAAACGTGTTGTTAATTTAGATGATTTCACGATTTTAGACAATTCTTCCTTTCCTATCAAAGTGTGACTGAAACTGTTCCTTTAGGGATTGTTTGATATAAGTTCATGTTGATGAGTTTATTTGACCATATCATTAATGTATCCACAATAAAGATTTCTTTTATAAGCATATATAATATAATATAATATAATATCCCTATATATTTGTTATTGTGTATAGTTCCGTCAGTTCCTCTAATATGTGAATTAATGATGGCCTAAAAACCTAATTTTATTTATTATTAACAGCAACACCTCTATAAAAACCCACCTATAAAAGGGTGAACTGTGACTTCCCCATCATAACACAGAAGACTAATTGAATAGGCTGAATAAAGCATATATTTAACTTGTGAGTTAGAGCTGAGGCTCACACAGGTGGTCACACATGGAAAAACACAAATCCAAGCCAATTGTCTCATTAAACATGGTTACCCCTATATGCTTCAACCATGATGAAACTCATAAGTGGGGTCAAATAAAACCGTTGTACCTAGAACAGACTTCTGCACAAAAAGTGATGTGGATATTTTGTATTATTACCAAGAATTAATTAATATAAATATCAAACCAAGTGGCATATATTAAATATAAATACTTTAATTATGAATAAATATATTAAAATGATTTTTGCTTGGAATATTTGCTGTATTTCATTAAATTAAATGTACACACACAAAACACATTTTAATTAAATAAAAATTAAATATATAAAATATTCCTTGAAATATTTACCATATTTCCAAAAAAATAAATAAAACTTGTTTTGATATTTGATATTTTGTTTTTCCCCCTCTTTTCAACTCTTAATTCTTTTCAATAGGACAAAGCCCTGAATCCATTTAAAAACAGTTAAGAGTTGCAGAATAGCAGTCAGCAGCACACATACTATGGCATATTGAGCTGTGCTGCTTATTTGAGTCTGGTTCCTGTTATTTTCTGTCTATATACATATTATCACTGCTCCTCGTCATTTCCTGCCCAACTATCCCTCTCAACATAAAGGAAAACAAAAAATAAAAACATGTATATTTTTATATTCCAATTTCACACTTTTCTGCATACGGTTTGACAGAGAGTGAGAAAATTAAATATGTTTGTTGGAGGAAATCAATTTGAATAACTCCCTGGACTGAAATCTATCTGCAAAATGTGACGACCACCACCTCCACTAAAAGCACATGATTAAAAATGAGGCAAATGGCAAACAGCTGATCTACTTGTCTACATGACTAATAAACGTACCCTCGTTTGAAATGAAAGAGTTGAACGAATGCTGTTTAGAGAATTTATGTAATTGTAAGGTTATCTGAAAATAACAAAACAAAACAAAAAACAGGGATTAAAGATGCTGGACAATCGGAGAAACCAAAACTGACATTGTTTTTGTGACATGTAACAGATCTTCTCTTTTTAAAAATCTTTATATATTTTTGGTTACAGAGTTTTTAATAAAAACTAAAAAAATATGAAAACAGTCCGAGTGATTTTCCTATTGCTAAAAGCCAATAGCAGTTTAAAATGTCCTTTTGGCCCCAAGTGTCTCTGTTTCAGAATTCAAGTTCTTACAGACACAGGTAGGTCCACACTTCTGGTCTGCCTTGCAGACATATGATCTCGTCACAAGAAAAAAAGAGAAAAGAATATGAAGCTTATAACTCCATAATCTTAAAAATAACAAAGCATTATTAAGTTTCCTTTGCCAAATCCATACTTTTTGGACTTCTCTTGATCAATTCAGGGCTCCAGTTTTCTAGACCTGAGGCTTTTAAACAGAAAATCTGAGTCTCAACTCCCTTAGAAAAGCTATAAGTCAAAGGCAGTGAGTGTTTGAAGGGAGAAGCCTCTAGAGGTTCATCACTCTAGACTCGAATGGCAAATCCAAAAATAGAGAAATCTTCTGAATAATCTTGCAGCCTATGCACATTGATATCCTCTCACATGCGCACTTGGTGTGGTGGTTAATATCCCCAATGAGGCATTAGTTTTCCACAGGAGTGGGGTTCTGCGGCAGTGGTGGGGTTGTGGGAGGCTGGCTGACAATCACCTGGACGACATAGTCTCTGGAGATCTTCAGTTCTTCCAGCTTCATCTTGTCAGCGAGTGGTTGGCCTGAGAAGAACCAGCGCTGGCTGGTGGCCAATACACCTTCCTGGGTTTGCAGACGGCGCTTCATCTGCTGGACATTGTCGCTGGTGCGAACGGCCAGGCGTAGATCTCGTCCCGTGGAGAGACGCAGACGCAACTGGCACTCCGGGCCTTCGCTAGCTGGAGCTTCTGGGATCTCAATGGTCTCCGACTCGCTCTTTTCCTCGATCATGTTGACAGGAGGGGAGAGGCAGTAGACGGGCAGTTGGTAGCGGTTCCCCAGCTCATCGTAGCATTCAGTCAGAGCACCTGGAGATGACACAAAAAGAAGCATTTAAGCCATATTTTCAGTCTGACTTTCAGACTTATCTGATGTTTTGACACAGTGGACCATGATATTGTAATATAGCATGTCTAATATATAGTGAAATCAAACATTGTGATGCAAAATGAGTAAAGATAAAAAAAATTCTGCCCTATTTTTTGGTCATTAATAAAATCGGCAATTTTATGGCACTGAGTGTGTGAACTCCTTTGTTTAAAGATCAGATTTCTTTGCTTATATTGAAGCACAAGATGCTCTTTGGATCATTCTCAAATTGGTGGATAAAATGGATCATTAGATTTTGCACAAAATTACGGATTTCAGACAAACTTGAGTGCTTCTGTAAAATAGAAAAGAAAAGAAAAGAAAAGAAAAGAAAAGAAATGCCATCCTTAACTTTCCATTTTATTTTATGATGGTGATTATGGTTATCAATTCTTGGCATCCTTCACAATAAACACCTTTAAGTATTTACCAAAGCATCTCTACAAAACAACAGTGTCTTACAAACAACAAACAACAGTGTCTTCCACAGTATGCAACCCAAAGGTGACTGTTGCAAGGAAAAATCTCTAAGATTTTAGAATAGGATAGGATAGAATAGAATAGAATAGAATTGAATAGAATAGAATAGAATAGAATAGATCTTTGTCATTGTTAAAGAAAAAAAACAGTATAGCAGCTCTTTAGGATTGGCATATTTATAGACAACAGACACATAATAGAGAAACATCAGCAAAGATAACCACATTAATGTGTTATCTACAGATGATATCTCCCAAGTAAAACAATATAATACTTTTCCGGAATCGATCTACATTGCCTGCTTTGTAGACTGTACAGATGAAAACTGATGATTTTCAAATAGATAGGAAGAAATCTTTGGAGGAACCAGGACTCAGATGGGGAAACCCATCAAATATACATTGGCACATATTTAACTATGGCACATATTTAAGACTATTATTATTCTATTAAAATAATATTTGACGAATATTAATAATATTCCTCCAGGCTCTTGATTCTGTGGAACAGGCTTGGCTCTTTTTCCTAATGAATAAAAAAACAAACAGTATTTTATAACTTTTTTTACCTTAAACATGCATAGTGTTTACTTCTAAGGCTGTTTTGAAATCCTACTTGATAAAATAAATACAGACACACATCACATGATGAGCATGCTGCCTATGACATAGAGACTCATTACAGATCTGTCAACTTTTTAACCAAAGAGGAAGTTGGAGCAATGAATCAATGACAATGGGACAAGGTTCACACCACAGGAACAATAAGATTACATCACTGGCTTCTTCCAAGGAGGAAGTAAGTCATTTTAATCATAATGAGCTACACCTCCATGGAATTCTGTAATAAAAAAAAAAAAAAGTAATATTCATACTATCATGATGACACAAGTAAGTTTTGTTTTTAAGAAGTAGGTTTTGTTTTTAAAGACTGTTTTATTCGTATCAGTAATACAAGGATTTCATTAAATGTTTCTGATACTTTCTGGTGAAACTCTTTACTGCTCAGCAGATCAAAGAATATTTGATGAAACCATCATTTACTCACCATTATATGTTGTTCCAAACTTTTGCAACTTTTTTCCACAACACAAAAAAATTAAAAAGGATGTAGTTTATACAAACCGCACACTATATCCTCTTCTATTTTTAGAGTATCTGCTCATCTGCAATACATCTATTGCTATTGAACGTTTACTATTAGATGGGTCATTCTTCAATTGGGGCGGCAAATGAGTAAATTTCTTTATATATATATAAAATGTATTGCTATGCATTTAAAATTTGTTTAATATGCTATATCAATTAAAATAGAAGCTTAAGAACATTTTGATTTTTAAATAATTTTATCAAACACTGGTGACAACCACTTATGTCTATGGTGTTACCAATATTTGAAGTAAAATTTTGGTTTGTTCTAAAATGAGCAGGGATATGCAACTTTAGGTAATAATTAATAAATAAATAAATTACTTTAAGGGTTCAGTTTCATTGATCATTTAAATTTCAGTTTTTAAAAGAAATGTTCAATTGTTCATACATTTTTAAATAACACCACAGACGTAATATTGCATAAAAGGTTTAACAATTAAAAGTTTATTGAACAAAAACTGATGATGCCATGTTGCGAGAAGCTGCAGGCTTCGGTAATTCTAAGCGTAGACTCTGAGGAGACTCTTTTGTGTTCTGTCGTTGTATTGATTCTCGCAGTCCCCTGAGTTCGTATATGAGACCTTCCTCCCGTTTCTGCTGGGCTGCCAGAAAGTCTCGCATTACAGACACCATGTCACTCTCTGTGGTGGTGGTAACTGGTGTGTGCTGAGGAGAACTGGCTTTGAAGCATGCCCCGGCATTCTCTTCCTCCTCGTCCAGTGTGTCCCAAGCCACATCCTCCAGAACAGTCTTTCTCTGGGACCTTAGACCCTTCCTGGTCCGTCTTCCAACAGGCACTGTCTTGCGGCTGGCCATCCCACTTCTGACACCACTTGTGATACTGGGAGCGTAATGTCTGAAGGTCTGGCTACGCGAGACTAGTTCAAAGGCAAAGAGTGAATGAGATCAGAAAGATGGTTCAGTTCGGTGTTCGCGCGCAGTCAAACGTGCCTCTCTGCATGTGCGAGCTTCATGTTTGTGCGGCTGTGATAGAAAACAGCACGCGAGTAACGAATCGAGTTCCATTTTGCCTTTTCTTTCGCTAGAATGGTTTAAAATCGCTTGCTTGTGTAAACACGTACAATTGATAAACTTTTACTCTATTATGGTTAAATTCTGCAATTAATCCGCGGATCACATTCGTGCTGAACCGTGGGGCTTGGTCCGTACGAATCACGGATCAACTACGATCCGTTTAACCACTACTCCCAAGGGTAACATATAAAGCGTAAAAAGTAACGGCCCCAGTACTGAGCCTTGAGGTACTCCATACTGCACTTGTGATCGATATGATACCTCTTCATTCACTGCTACGAATTGATGGAGGTCAGATAAGTACGATTTGTCATCGACACCATCGACATCAATTCCATGTCACAGTATTAAATCTAGAGTATGATATTGACAATGAGTAGGTCCTGACACGTCCAATAGAGTTCAGAATGTCTGTGAATGCTGATCCCAATGCATCTTTTTCATTATCAACATGGATATTAAAATCACCAACAATTAAAACTTTATCTGCAG
>NW_015558648.1:56254-63236 GCF_001515605.1 Sinocyclocheilus anshuiensis
CACCATTACTTCAAACAAGTTATACTTGAAGCCCGCCCTCTGAGAAATACTGAAAATATTGTTATAAATTGTAGCAACACCTCCCCCTTTATCTTTTGGACGTGGCTCATGTTTATAACATTAATCTTGGGGGATATACTCGTTTAAAATAATGCAATCATCAGGTTTTAGCCAGGTTTCTGTCAAACAGAGCACATCTAGTTTATGATCAGTGATCATATAATTTACAAAAAGTGCTTTCGTAGAAAGGGACCTGATATTCAATAAGCCAAGCTTTATCATGTGTTTATCTGTATTACATCTGTTTTTTATTTGTTGAACATCAATTTAATTGTTACTCTTAAATTGGTTTGGATGTTTTTTCTAGTTCGGGGAACAGACACAGTCTCTATAGTGTGATATCTAGGTGAAAGAGTCACTATGTGCTGAGAATTAACTGATTTCTGTGACGTGAGGTGGCTAGCAGACGGTCGGTTTAGCCAGTCTGTCTGCTTCCTGACCTGGGCCCCAGTTAGTCAAGTACAAACTCTAAGACTATGTGCCATATTTCAAGAGAGAAGAGCGGCTCCACCCCAGGAGGGATGAAGACCATCTCTTTTCAACAGGTCAGGTCTGCCCCAAAAACTCATCATATTACAGTGTCTGACATCGTACTTGCAAGTTCACACACCTCTTTAATGTTATTTTTAGTGATCTCCGACTGGTGAAGTCGAACATCATTAGCGCCGGCGTGAATAACAATCTTACTGAATTTTCGTTTAGCATTAGCCAGCACTTTTAAATTTGCCAAGATGTCAGGCGCTCTGGCTCCCGGTAAACATTGGACTATGGTGGCTGCTGTCTCTATTTTCACGTTCCGTACAATAGAATCGCCAATAACTGGAGCACTTTGATCAGGTTTCTCAGTGGGTGCATCACTGAGTGGTGAGAACCTGTTTGATCGGAACGGAAGAGCGGTGTTTTGACCTGCGACTATGCCTCCTCACTGTCACCCAGTTGCCCTGCTGCAGAGGCATTGTAACCGGAACTGAACAATGTACAGGACTCCCTGAGCTAATCGCATCCAAAGCCGTATCTAGAACCCTCACAGTCTTACTGTCCTCAATTAAAGTTTGGATGCGTGTCTCTAATTCTGAAATCTTCTCTGTCAGCCTAACTATTTCCCTGCATTTATCACATGTGAATCCCTCTTCGCCGACAGAGAGAGCTAAATTATACATGTGGCAAGCAGTGCAAACAACAATAGCAAGAGAAGCCATTATTCACCATGACTGATGAATGATTCTGACTTACCACTGTTGTTTGATGACAGTGGTAAGATACAATTATATGATTATGAATCATGGTGTGTCTGGTGGAGTCAAGATGCCCTCTCTGCTCTTTCTTGCTCTGTATTCTGTCTTTCATATTCTCCGGTTCTTCCTTGCTGCTCTCTTTTCCCTCTCTGAGAGATCTCCTATTTTCAGTATTTTTTTGCACTGAATGTCTTTTAAAAAGGTCTGCTTTTTCTTTTGAAGGTACTCTGCTCTTCGAACTGGGTCTGCATCTCTGCGCTGTCTATAAAGACACTGCTTTTCAGGAGCAGTTAATCTTGCCATACCTGACAAGAGAGATACAATTATAAGATTATGAATGTCCTATATGTTTTATTAAAAATACAAGATTTCTGTATACTGTCTGTGGTGTTAACAGGAAAGACAGTAAGACCACAGACAGTAACACCACAGACAAATTAGATGAAAAATAGATGGAAACAATCTGAGAAGGATAGGAGGAAGAGTACATGTAAGAAATGGAGGATGAGGAGAGAAATAATAAGGTTTTTAGAGTGTTATCAAAGCTGGATCTGTCAGACCAGAGGGTTTTTTCTCTTTGTCTAGCAAAAAAGACTACATTACTTGTGATGTGGACAAAGTCCTCAGGCCGGACTCAAGCACAAAGACATGATGCTGAGACAGAATGAATCTCTCATTGACCCTGATTTTACAATTGCACAACTTACAGTATTTGAGTGTACTGTAACATGCTATTCATTTAGAGTTTTATTTGACCTTTTTGGCCTTTGCAGTTGGACTGAAGTATTTTTGCAGTATCCAAGTGCTGAATATATACAAATATTCAGTACTATTCAATATTTAGCACAATACTATTCTTGCAGTACATACAGTAGGCCTATAAAATATTTTCACCTTACTCAGTTGCAATTACTATACTTGGTCCCACTTTACATTAAGTGGCCCTAATACCTGTGTACTTACATAGTAACTAGATGTGTACATAGTATGTAACCACAGTGTAAGTACACATTGGTACATAGTATCTACAGCTCTAATGTTTGTGCAACTACACATATGTAACAACCCACTGAATGGTATGTGTAAGTACAAATGTGTAACAGGACATTGGTAACAACACTTTTTGGTAATGAAAGTACAAATGTGTAACAGGACTAACAGCACTTTTTGGTAAAGAAAGTGTTACACTTTATATTAGATTTACCATGTAATTACTCTGATGTTACACAGCAGCGGCCAGTAAGTTAGGCCTTACATATAAATTGTGGTTGGTGTCCAGAATGTTACACTTTATATTAAGTGGGCAGTTCCTGAGGAGTTACCATGTAAGTACACTGGTATTACAGTGGTGCACCAACTCCACCAACTTGAGATCCAACTCCTCCCACTTTACATATCCCTAAACCTACCCATCTCCACCCTCTGTATCAAATGGTTCCAATCACTCTTATACATATTGTTGTTACGAAATGTAGCTATATAATTCCTGTTACACAAGTACTCAGTGAAGTGAAAAAAAGTGTTGTTACAAATGTCCTGTTACACATTTGTACTTACACAAACCATTCAGTGGGTTGTTACATATGTGTAGTTACAGAAAAAGAGTCAGAGGTTTCGTGAATTTAGTTTGAGTATTTACTACCACTCGCAAACCATGCATCACATACTGTAGGCAGTGCAATCCTAACAACCTGCGCACTTTGCCTATGTTTACTAATACACTACTTTCTTTTTCTATTGGTCTCTGGAATTGCCAGTCTGCTGTAAACAAAGCAGATTGTATTACTTCTATTACAAGTCATTTGAGACTAAACCTCATGGCCCTGACAAAGACGTGGATCAATCCAGAGGACAATGCTACACCTGCAGCACTCTCCAATAATTTCTCATTTTCCCACTCCCCCCGTTCCTTAGGATGGTACTCCACTAGTTATGCTTGAAGACTTCAACATCCACCTAGGTTAACCTCAGGCTGCAGACTTCCACACTCTGCTTGCCTCTTTTGATCTCAAGCGAGTGTTAACTACGGCTACTCACAAATCAGGCAACCAACTGGACCTTATTTACACACGACACTGCTCCACTGATCATGTCACATCTTACAAGCAAACGTACACACGTTTTCATCCTTCTCTCCACTCTCTGAGGCAGAAGTCTCTAAACTCATCCTTTCCAATCATCCTACTACTTGTCCGCTTGATTCTATTCCATCTCATCTCCTTCAAGCCATTTCTCCTGCCATTGTACCTGCTCTCACTCACATCGTTAACACATCCCTTCACACTGGTGTTTTTCCCTCAACATTTAAACAGGCTCGTACAACCCCTAAGTATAACTTCTTAAGAAACCCACTCTTAACCCAACTCTTTAAGAGAACTACAGACCATTCCATTCTACCTTTCATTGCAAAAACACTTGAACGAGTTGTGTTCAACCAAGTCTCTGCCTTTCTCACACAGAACAACCTTCTGTCAACCTTATTGGAAAATGGCATCTCAGGAACCGCACGCCAGTGCTTTGAGTCTTACCTCAAACATCAGTACATTTAGTACTATAAAAACATCCTGTAAATTTCAGAACTTAAATCTAAATTGTTATTTCAAAAACAGCTTTTATTGAAGCCAAGCTGCCAAAATGACTCATTTTGGAATTTGTGACATTATGATGTCGTAGTGCGATGAAAGACCGCCTCTGCAGAAGATCAATGCCTACTTCTACATTATTGCCTCTTTCGCCCTTCCCACTGATTCGCGCGTGTAGTAGGAGGAGAGGAAATATTGAGAGATGCAAACACAGGATTACTCCATCAACAAAACCATAGAGATGCCTCCGATGAATACAAGATGCTATGTAGTGTAAGTCTTTGAATTGCCTTCATTGTGATCTTAACACAGTATCTATATCGGACTCAAGCGTTGTTGCATTGCATCGGAAATCCATTTCTCTTTCATGTCAGAAGCAGCGCTGCTTTACTTTACTGCAGATTCATTTTTTAACAAGACAGTTCGACGCAGGGTTTTCAGAGCGACTGCAAGTAAAAGATGATGTAGTGCTGAGTCTGACTATATTGGATCCAACAGTAATGTCACAACACATAAGTGTGAGTAAATGTGTTGCATTGTCTGTTCCAGATCGTTTGATTTATACCTAATATTTATATGTTTTTAACCCAAATGATCCATGTTGTTTTCAGAGTACATCACAGCAGCATCCATCTATTATTTTAATATGCAAAACTGTTAGCCAATCATAGCTGTGGGCATTTACTTCTGATTCTTGAATGCTCCCCACCTATAAAAACAGACTGTTCTGCAGAGAGGGTCAAAAACAGGACAGAAAATAGCCTATTACTTCTATATTATGATGTTTTTTATGTAAAAAATCTTGCTAGCATTATAAGTGGACCTCAGAGAATATTATAAAATAATTCAAAAAATGCAGTTCATTAACCCTTTAAAACATACAGTGAAAGTGAAGTGACATGTGGCCAAGTATGGTGACCCATACTCGGAATTAGTGCTCTGCATTTACCCATCCAAAGTGCACACACACAGCAGTGAACACACACAAACTGTGAACACATACCCGGAGCAGTGGACAGCCATTTATGCTGCGGCGCCCGGGGAGCAGTTGGGGGTTCGGTGCCTTGCTCAAGGGCACCTCAGTCGTGGTATTGAAGGGGGGAGAGAGCGCTGTACATTCACTCCCCCCACCTACAATCCCTGCCGGTACGAGACTCGAACCCTCGAAGTCCAACTCTCTAACCATTAGTCCACGACTTCCCCCAGTGCAACCAGTATTGTCTGATTCAGTGTTAATTCAGAATTATTCATATACTGTTGTAGGTTTTCATTAATATTTTAAATTAGTGATTATTTTTGTTTTATCCCCTTTCATTATTTTTTATTAGTTTTTTGTTTACATATTGCTATTTAAGTTTAGTTTATTTTTATTTCAGTTTAAGTTTTAATTTACTTAGTAATGTTAATGCTTCAACTTAAATGTCTTTCAGTTCAAGGCAAAATTTCTAATTTTTTTTTAAACGTTTTTAATTATAATATTTATATTTTATTTTACTTTTATTTCAATTAAAAATAAATTAATGATAATATAATTGATCTGAATCTGACTCTTTTGGGTCGGTTTACATTTTTATTGAAATTGTTTAATATTGAAATCTATTTCATGAATGAGGCCCATTTAAAGTAATCAGAATATTTTTTCCTATGTTCCCTTTGATTCTCATAGCTAATTAGGACACAGTGTTGGATTTAACTTTGTGATATTTGTTTTTTTGTTTTAGTATCAAAACAGATATAACATGTTCATTTGACTTATATTTCCTAAAATATAAAAAGCTGCACTTGATCCTCCAAGTATAAACGTGGGTTATGCTGATCTTTATTTACACTATCTGAGATAGAGATATAAGATGAGCTCAGCAGTTACAGTAAAGAGGCCCAACGGTGCTGCAAGACTGCCGTTCAAGTTAGACACATTCACGGAGCCCTATAATATAAAATATCCAAGTTCTCAATCTGTATGGTATGGGAGCAATTTTTATTTATTTTTTTTTTTCAACCAAGTCTCAGCCTTTCTCACACTGAACAACCTCCTGGACAGCAACCAATCTGGCTTCAGAAGTGGACATTCGACCGAGACTGCCTTACTTTCAGTTGTTGAAGCCCTAAGACTGGTAAGAGCGGCTTCCAAATCTTCTATACGTATTTTGCTGGATCTGTCTACTGCTTTTAATACGGTGAACCACAAGATTCTCCTGTCAACCCTATTGGAAAATGGCATCTCAGGAACCGCACGCCAGTGGTTTGATGGACAGTTCTGACCTCTCGAAGTGAACAGGTACCTACGAGATTACTTATTTTGTTACTGTACTCTGGCACTGTTTCATTACATTAATGTTGTTCATCTTTTTCTATTTTTCCTTTACATTTGAATGTTTCTCGTTGTATTGTTCTGATGTATGGCATAATAATAATAATAATAATAAAAGATACCTACGAGATCAAAGGCAGATATCGCGTAATTCACACTGGCATGCTGTGCTGCTGATTAACATGATATGATTTCAGTTCTGTTGCCTTTATATACAAATAAATATTATGAACAAGACTCTTAAAGTGCTTGCTATTTAATTCCATGCGAAAGTTGTATTTATCATCCATTTTTACTTTAATACAAACATGTATTTTAGATTTTTATAGAAATATGACCACAATCACATTATCTCACACAGAGATTAAGGCAGGCAAGACGGACAGTTCTGACCTCTCGAAGTGAACAGATACCTACGAGATTACTTATTTTGTTACTGTCCTCTGGCATTGTTTCATTACATTAATGTTGTTAATCTTTTTCTATTTTTCCTTTACATTTGAATGTTTCTCGTTGTATTGTTCTGATGCATGGCATAATAATAATAATAATAATTTAAAAAAAAGATACCTACGAGATCAAAGGCAGATACCGCGTAATTCACACTCATGTGCTGTGCTGCTGATTAACATGATATAATTTCAGTTCTGTCATCAGCGCAGTAGGTGGAGAACAACTGCGCCCGACTGCGCAATCCGACACAGACGCCTCGCCGTCGCGAGAGCTTTTTGGCACACGTCAGCATGACATCAGAGCAAGTCGGACGTAACTCGGACACTTTTCTAACCGGCATG
>NW_015558648.1:64139-70896 GCF_001515605.1 Sinocyclocheilus anshuiensis
ATCAGGCTTTTCATCAGCGCAGTAGGTGGAGAACAACTGCGCCCGACTGCGCAATCCGACACAGACGCCTCGCCGTCGCGAGAGCTTTTTGGCACACGTCAGCATGACATCAGACACGCACACATCAGAAAAGACACAGAGTTACAACGTAACTCTGACACTTTTCTAACCGCCATGCATCTCGCGGTGATCACCGGTGATCGGTTCTGTGCAGATTTTGCTCATCTCAAACAAGCCTATTCAATACTGTTCACTCAAGTCAGCGAAGAGGAAGAGGAGGAGGAGGACGTGGTGAAGAAGGAGGAGGACGTGGTGGAGGAGGAGGGAGAAGAAGGGCAAGGAGACAAGCAGTCTCAGATGAAATTCGAGCCACTTTAGTTGACCATGTCCTTGTCCATGGTATGACTATGAGGGATAAAAACAAAATCCCTTATTTTGTGAAATCCAGAAAAAACATGTGAACATCTTATTACTATCATATATTGTATTATACTGTTCCTGTAGCTTGACTGTGGAACTATCAACACCAACGTCATGAGTTTGATTCCCAGTGAGCACATACTGTTAACATGTACCATATCTAGGAACAGGAATTAGTTTAATGAATTGTAGCAAGTGGGGAGGGGCGATTGGAAAGTGACTTTTTGTGAAAGTGAAAGTTTGTTAATATTGTCCTGAATATTTTTATATTTGTTTTGGCAAATAAAGAATGTCATATTTCTCTACAATCTTTTTAAAGTGGTGGTGGTGGTGAGGGGGGAGGGTAATTTTGCTTGTCTCCTTTTTTTTTTTTGATGCAGCAAAATGATTCAATGACCGAATGAATCAGCTGTTTAAATAAAAGTTTGAATGAATGACTCAGTGACTCAACTTATTAAGACTTGTCGCCACCTACTGGTGGTTTTGGAATCATATTTAAATTATCTCTTTTTTTTTTTTTTAATGTCATATGTACATTTTATATGCAACTGTAAAAGTCACCTTTGAGCTGCATTAAACAGTCTAAAATGACATCTAAATGCAACTTCAGATGCAGCTTCTGTGCCACTTCTGCAGAAGATGGACTTTGTTGATACTGATTTCATTTGATTGGTAACAACGTATTATTCTGATTGAATTTATTGATTAAATGTTAGTACAGGAAATAATGTTCACTTTTTCATAAAAGCATGAAACTTGGTACACTTGTATAGTTTGTGGCCCTAAACATTTTCAGAAATGGAGCCATCGCAAAAACACCTCGTGGTTGCCATGGCGACCATTTTACTTTCCGCCATAACCAAATTATGTATTTTGTGTCATATCTCCTGAACCAAACATGATAACACAGAAAAGGTGATGTCTACCCCTATGTTTTGATGGTCAATGATTGGTCAAGGACAATGATACCATAAACAGCAACATAAACTGTTCAGGTGAAGAGTTAATGGTGACATCAGCAATGTGAGAAGAAAATCAGAGTATCTGAGCATCACAGTATCACAGCATTTACAAAAGTCCATAATATGGTTATTAATTTTTTCTTTGATAATTAACTAATATTTTATTCAATAATATATTAAAAGATTGTTTTCAAGAATGCTATCATTCTTGATACTTTTTATATCTCTGAAATATCAGAGATACAAAAAAAAATAATCTCGGGTAAGTGTATTTTTCCTTACCTTTCAGGCAGAGTCAGGTTGGTGGTAGTGTGTTTCCAATACATTCTTGTTCTCTCTCAACAACTCTCTAACATCCCACGCAGACGGCAACGCAATCAGGTGAACAGTTAATGGTTAATTCCGTGACTTTATGAGAAGGATTACAATGAAATCTCAGAAGATGCAGAATGAAATTTCAAACATATTTCATTTAAACTTAATTTACAATTACTCTCTGGGGCCAGAGTTGTCTATTATGTTGTCCACAAGGGGGAAGCCAGAGTCCTGCATGTGGGTGGGTACATGCAGGTGAATCGCTAATATTTGATTTAACAAGTGGAATATTATGTGAAGGGTGTGGTGCAGGTGCGGGCTGGATGGTGACAAGCACGGGCGGGTTGTGGGTCCAATAACCAAGACTATTTTGACTCGGTCCAGTACACACTGAGCAATGTAGCCAATCGTGCTTCTGATTGACGGCTGTAGTGATTATATTAAAGGGAGAGCTCTTTGCTTGCTTTCTGTATTTAATCTATTCACAGTTTGATGAAAAGTTTTTTCTACCTCATGTAGGAGATTTAATGCAGGTGAGGTTCGGGTCCCAGTTTTTATGTCAAATGGGTCGGGTATGGGATTAAATTAGTGTTGCTATCAGATAAAGTGTCGGGTGTTCTGTTAATTACTACGATTGTGGGAAAATCATTTCGTCAGCCAGGAAAGGTGAATGAAAATGCCTCTCTGTGATGTTACAACAAGGCATCACTTACTTACAGATCTCGGGCTTCTGGAGGGGATGTAGATTTGTAAGAGTGAGGAGGAAGTAGGAGGGTGCTGAGCCTGTGGCTGTTCTATACGTCGTCCAGCTAGAAGAGCATTGCAATAGTCCAGCCCAGAAAAAATTGTGCAGCATGCTCTGTTTGGAAGGGCCTGATCTTCCTGATGTTGTGCAATGCAAACCTGCATGATCGAGCTGTCTTTACAATATGGTCCTTGAAGGTCAGCTGGTCACCAAAGAATAATTTCTGATAAACCTAGCAGGAAGATGAAATCATGCTGTAGAGTCGGAGTAGCAGGGAAAACGAGAAGCTCAGTCTTTGCCAGGTTGAGCTGCAGGTGATGGTCCTTCATCCATGCCGAGATATTTCCCAGGCAGCCTGAGAATAGGCAGCTACTATTGGATTGTCTGGTTGAAATGAATGATAGAGCTATGTGTCATCAGCATAGCAATGGTAGGAGAAACCATGTGCCTGTATGATGGGACCCAGTGATGTAGTGTATATGGAGAAGAGGAGGGGTCCAAGAACTGATTCCAGAGAAAACCCTGTGGCCAGTTGATGATCTGTGTATACCTCTCCTCCCCAGGAAACGGGTTAAGATTAAAGGTTAAGATTGTTTGAAGGAAGTCGTGCTAACATCGCTATTGAAGAACTGCTCCATCTTCAATAAATTCTTCTCCCCTCAAAAATTTTGGTCAAGCCTACATAATTTTTTTGTATTAAAGAAATCTATTACATTGGTGAGCAACCCAAAAGACTGCTCAGCAAAAATCCAGTAAAGATGATGATACATGGGGCAACTTTTTAGGTTAGACGGGGTAGTATGCACTGGCCTGCCTAGACAGATATTGTCTTGACCAAGTGTGCCGCACGAGTCTTAAAAAGTGAAGCCATCACGGTTCGATCGCCCCCAGGTGGCTGGTCCTAGTATAGGTCATCTCCATGTAATCTAATGGGACATGAGACAAATTAATAATTAAATTTCACTTCAAATAATTTTTTTCAAAAGATGGCTTTTGTCATTTGATGTAGATTTTATCATGTTGAGGTAAGTTCAAGTGTTCGTTTTTTAAATAATTTTGGTTTTAGTTAGTTAAGTGATGCTATAAAAACGGGAGTGTGACGTCATGATTGACAGCTGAGACTGACAGCTTCTCTGAGTGAACTGAGGTGCCAACTGACTTTTTCGGGATATTGGAGTTGTATTTACCTTATTTTAACACAATCCTCTCAGCAGACAAAATTTGGAGCAGTCAGGCTAATTAAAACGGGGTCAGGGGCGTGTGCTTGCAATCAACTCTGCGGGAGTGTGGGCGGGACGCGGCTCCACTTCACTCGCTACTCCACAGACTCTGGTCCCAAGTTCTCTACTGCGCAGACTCCGGTCCCAAATCAGCACAATATGGCCGCGCCCTGTTGGGACAATGGTGACTTCACTTTTCTTCAGTGGAAGAGATTGAAGGTGCGTCGTCCATCTTTTTTTACAGTCTATGGTCTTGACAAGAAGTTAAAGTAGATCATAAAGTGTCAGTTGCTGTATTTACATCCAGAGATGAGAAATGGGTCAGTGAGGGAAGAGAGGACGACACTACAGAGGAAAGATGGAAGGGTGATAGGGAGCGTTGGTTTTGCCTAAACGTAACTGGTAGAGGAATTGATGGCACACAGATAGTAATATGCAGGTTAAACGTAATAAAGAAATGAGCAGAGATGTCTAGAGGTTTTACCAAATGTTGTCTGTGATACAATTGACCTATCGGTAAGCCCCTCCCCTTTAAACGCAGATGAGCCAATGGCAGTCGAGTATCAGTTGCACGGGGAGCGGAACTCGGACATCTTTAGGTTTCAGCACCATAGAGAAACATTGGAAGATCCGATGCTCGCATCGGTTTAATGGTGTTTATGCTACAAAAATGGAAAAACGATGTGCCTAGGGTTCTTGTAACACTAACTCCAGTTATCCTGAGAGGATAGGCAATGTAATTCATTTTATTCCATTTCCTAAATCCAACCAAAACAGAGCAAAATGTCCCTAAGCATTCAACCCCAATCACAATGAAGACGAAAACGTTCTGGTTGTCATACTCTCATTAAGTTACACTTTTCATCTGCTTAAGCAAAACGTTAATGTCATCTTGTGCTTCAGCAAGGTATCTCTGGCTAAAACTAGGTAATGTTAGCGTTAACGTTAGTGAGTCCATGCTAATGTACAAACCTAAATAGCGAACTGTTCTCACATCATGTACCGTGCAGTGAAAGTCAAAAACACATAAACGATGGTCTATATTAGAGTGGCTCTCCATATTAATCTGCTTAAATGTAAATTAATTTAATCTAACTCTGCGGTACATGAACAGTGTTGATCCGGGATGTTGTCATTGCAATCTTCACGACTGTAACAATTCTCCCATTTGCATTGTGATCTGTATTTTTACATTTTTATTTTAATAACTTTTATATATCCCTCCATGGCATATTTAAATCCCACTTGAAGGTCCATCTGTGTCCCAAATTTATCAGAAACACCTCGAAAGAAAAAAATACACTTACTTGAGATTATATATTTTTTTATATCTCTGAAAGAAATAATTGTATTCTTGAAAACAATCTTTTATTGTACAATTGAATAAAATATTAGTTAGCTGGTGTGTGTGTGGTGGGAGTTCTGGCGCAATATGGCTGCTGTCGCATCATCCAGGTGGATGCTGCACATTGGTGGAGGTTGAGGAGATTCCCCCTCCCTCTTCCATGTAAAGCACTTTGAGTACCCAGAAAAGCACTATATAAATGTAATGAATTAATAATTAATTAATTAAAACAACCTTTTATTGTACTATTGAATAAAATATTAGTTAATTATCAAAGAAAGAAAAAAATTAATAGCCATAATATGGACTTTTGTAAATGCTGTGATACTGTGATGCTCAGATACTCTGATTTCCTTCTCACATTGCTGATTTCACCATTAACTCTTCACCTGAACAGTTTATGTTGCTGTATATGGTCTCATTGTAATCATTGGCCATTAAAACATAGGGGTAGACATAACCTTTTGTTATCATGTTTGGTTCAGGAGATATCACACAAAATACATAATTTGGTTATGGCAGAAAGTAAAATGGTCGCCGTGGCAACCACGAGATGTTTTTGTGATGGCTCCATTTCTGAAAATGTTCAAGGCCCTAACCTGTACAATTGTACCAAGTTTCATGCTTTTATGAAAAGTGAACATATCACCTCAAGTTTTGCACATATCACCTGGACTATGTAAGAATTTCATATAAAGGTGATGTTTACATATAATAGAGATTTCAAAAAATGCCATTATAAAGGTAAAAATCCCCTGGAAGTCAGTTTAAGGTTGGAAAAGTGGAAAAGTTCATTTCTGTCACTGCTATGGACTAACCACCAAACACAACGTAAAGAATATGATAAAACTTCAGGAGTCATTTGTCCACGACAGGCCTAAATCAGTCAAGGTACCAGCACAAAAACACACTCAGCAAAATATTGTTATTATTGTTATTTGTTTTTTTAAATCATTAAATATTATTATTTTTGTCAATATTGCAGTGTTAATTTTGACAGGCATTTTTGATTTAGTCTTAGTCTTTATCTTGAGACGAAAATGCTTAATAGTCTTAGTCACATTTTAGTCATTTGAGTCTTTCATAGTTTTAGTCGACGAAAAGTCAATGCATTTTTGTCAACTTTTAGTTATTATTTTTAGTCATTACTTTTAGTCAAACTGCAGTTACCAACATTTATTTTGGTAGCTATTTTATATGTAGTCTTCGAACAAAAATAGTCATTCATTCTTCTCTCTTTAGACCAAATCAATTAAGCTTATGAGAAATTTGAATCAAGGATTGAATTTGGAAAAACTTGAATAAATGATGACAATTTTCATTTTTGGGTGAACTATCCCTTTAACTAGTGAAAAGGGAGCAAGTTGTTCATATATAACATATATAATATATATAATTTATAATTTTTGAAAAAGAAGCAGAATAAGACAATAAGACAAATACAAAAGAGATACAAATTAAACTCATTTTTCAGATACAGTAGGTTTACTTAACATATTTATTTAACATCTTTTGTTGGTTAACATTAATGACACGGATAGGTACTTAATTAGGAATGCTGTCCCTTTAAGACTGAAGGCATGCAATACTCAATTTTCACCCACCTGTTTACGTTCACTTAATCCATAACCGACCGTATTTACGTGAGATACTCTACACCAGTGGTCCTCAAATCTGGCTCGCGAGATCCACTTTCCTGCAGAGGTTAGCTCTACCCTAATCAAACACACCGGAGCTTGCTAATCAATGT
>NW_015558648.1:71073-72251 GCF_001515605.1 Sinocyclocheilus anshuiensis
AATTTGGTTTAGCGCTAGCTACACAACAGTCTCAGCGTAACTCAGAGCTAGAGGAACAGAACAAAGAGCTCCGTGCTAGAGTATCCTCTTTGACTAAGAAATTGAACCGCAACAAAGCTGCAGCAAAAACTGATGTGGAAGAAGTTAGTCAGCCTGATAACAATTATCCTGACTTACAAGCTTTCTTTGAAACAGATGTAGCCATCCAATCAGTAACTGATGTGCCTGTAGATTCAGTGAAGGTATGTGGCGCTAGGAGAAGATCTCAGGGCATTGAAAGTGTTCCTCCCAACTCTTCTGTTGTCCAAGTACAAACTGTTGCCAAAGCACTAGGACCTAAAGATATAGAGAGACTATCCCAGAGCTTACCCTCAGCACGCACAAATTTTTCTGAATTTAGAAGAGCATTGATCAGCAAAATGCGTCTCTACGACATGGCATTAGCAGAAGTCACACTGCTGATGTCACAAATTCTAACGGAATCTGAATTCAACAGTTTTGAGTCTGCTGTTACTTCTGAACTACAACATGCCAGTAAAGACGATTTGAGAGAAGGTGTTTTGAAAAATTCTAAAGAATATCATGGGACCCAAAATAGACTGGTCCAGAATCACTAACTGTGAGCAAAGGAAAGAATAAACTGTGAGTGAATACGCTGAAAGGTTTTGTCAGTCAGCTGCAGCATACAGTGGAATAGCTGACACTCCAGAGAAGGTACTGGATCATAAAGGACCACTAGTTCGAGCAGGGTTTGATGGCCTTTCATCAGAGTACAGATCTGCTTTGCCGTTCTTAGATCTAACATGGTCCACTGGAAGTTTGCAAAACAACTTGGACAGGTTAGCTACATGGGAAAGAGACTCTGATGTTAAAGCCAGAGTAAAGATTGCAGCAGCATCCTTTCAGGTCAACACAGATAACCTACAGAAACGTAAAACTCCTAAGAGGGAGGGCAGTTGTCATTACTGTGGTAAACCTGGACACTGGATGAAAGAGAGTAGGAAAAGCAAGAAGATATTAGGAGAAATTAACAGCTTTACTCAGCTCCTACTCAGTCTACTTACTACTCTGAAGCAGCCCCTCCCCACTTCACCGAACTGTTGGAGCAGCTTGCTCAGGTGTTAACTGTTAGGGCTGTGAGTGCTTAATTTCCCCTGTAATCCATCACAATGACAAAA
>NW_015558648.1:72627-79579 GCF_001515605.1 Sinocyclocheilus anshuiensis
CTGCCCCGAGACCCATATGCACCGACCTCCTCACCTGCATATGAAGCCACAACCTCTAAAAGACAACTAGACTCACTGCCGAGCCAACTGTCACGGAAGATTAAAAAAAAATAAAAATTCAATACACCACGCAAAGAATCACATACGGGAACTTCAGTCATCCATCAACATAATCAAGATTGCCGTACTAGTAATCATCATGGACATCGCACAAAGTGTAGACTCCACATCTACATAATTCAGCTCCTACCACGAACAAAGAAGATGGCTGCATTCCAGGACTCACTTGTGCACCAGAGGTTCCAGTCAGTTCCTGTTCTCTTATTGTTAGTCAAATTAACCAGATTACTGAGACTATCACCTTTTGTTTGTAATGGCTCTTGGTGCCTCTGCCCCAGTCTTTGAGTAGTTATTCTGATTGGATTAGGACTGGTGAAATTGGGCAGGTTGCTATACCTGAATACTTCATTTGCATGCTTTGTTTAAGGTCGTCACCCAGGTGCTTTGTCTCCATTTCTAAGCACTGCCCCCTAAATGTATATAAACTACAATGTATCACTGCCTTAGTTAGACTTGGATGACTGCAGCGACGCACAGCGAGTCCTTAATAAAGAGTAACTTCTGTATGAAAGATATCCCAACGTCTCCTGGTCTCTGCCTCGATGAGTAAATGTTTCCTACACTAGTTTGCATTTTGGTAGCCTATCCATCCACTGCAGCTGCCATACTGAGACTAGATATGCAAACGCCCCTTATCCAGTTGCAATCCAATGACAGGGACGCACATTTTGAAGGACAAGACAGTAGCCTATAGCAGGGGTTTTCAACCTGTGGGGCGCGCCCCCTCAGGGGGGCGCCAGTACCTGTCAAGGGGGGCGCGAGCATCAGTTAATTCAACCACGGATTGGCACGTTGTTATCTCAGAAACAGGCTCAGCCATCACACTGAATCAGGTAAACTGGTTATATATTTATGTTTCAGTATAATTATGCACGCTATACCAGGGGCGGTTCTAAACCCATTTTAGGTGGGTTTCAGCCCCCTATCTGTCACCTTAGCCCCCCAAAACTATCTTAACGATCAGGCCAGTGCTGCTTCCTCAAGAAAGTTTTTCATTCTCACGTGTTTTAAGTCTTGTCAGTTTAAAAATTAAAGTAATTTTAAGTCATTTAAGCCCAAGACATCTCAGTGCAATAAAGCGTTTCTATGCGCACCGCGCACACATCTGAAGTGCACAAACAGATAGCCTTCTCAGACAGCAGGTGAATACCAATGGCTGTCTTGACAAGTATCCTTGTAAGCACAGTCGGTTGTTTTAAGTGAACGTAAACAGTAAAGGAAATATCAGATTTACATCAGTATAACGGATCCGTGCATTTCTTTTATAAATGTTAATCAAAAAGAGCAAAAGAAAAATCATTCGCTGCTTTAATAGCTTTAATGGATATTTGCGTTATGTTGATGTTAATAAAGTAATTCGGTGTGAATACAGTAGTTTGGTGTTGGGGGGTCGCGAGTGAAATTAGACAAACTTGGGGGGGCGCATGTCCTAAAAGGTTGAAAACCCCTGCAAAGTAATTCGGTGTGAATACAGTAATGGGGGGGGGTGTTGAGTGTTGGGGGGGCGCGAGTGAAATTAGAAAAACTTGGGGGGGCACATGTCCTAAAAGGTTTAACACCCCTGGCCTATAGGATGTATTTTGAATGTCTCAAATAACATTATAGTCCCGTCATAGTTTTTATCATCAGATATTAGTTTTAGCTCGTCAATGTCTTGTCTTAGTTACAGAAAAAATGTTCATTAACGAATATTTCTCGTCTTAGTTCCAGAAAAAATGTTTGTTAACTAATATTTTTTGTCATCGTCTTCGATGACAAAATTAACACTGCAATATTGCACACCCCTGCCAACTATGTTATCATATTTTAGATCACAAATTAAAAGGAATGAAGCTCTCATTTTTTAGCTCTCAAATCAAATATATGCATATTCAAATTGGGCATGTGAAGACATCCAGTTTGACATCAGTGACACCAAATCTCACATCTAGTGATCAAAACAAAAATTCTGAATATGGTTGTAATGTTGGAGAATGTGACAACGGAGTTGGTGGATCCAAGTGCAGGTTTTATTCAAAAGAGTGGTCAAAACAGGCAGAGTCAAACAACAGCTAACAGGTATAATCCAGGAAGAGACAAAAGAGTACTCCAATAAACAGGCGAAGATCAGGGCAGGCAGCAAACTAGGAATGGCTGACGCGAAACTGACATTTCAACACGGTGTCGAGATCCCGAAGCACAGATGTTTCGAAACACTGCTCCGAAGTGTGATTCGAAACACCCATGTCTGTGACACACCATGACTAAGGCAAATCAAAGCATCAGGATGTTTCACAAGTGTTTCGAGACCCAAATCTGCTTTTGATCAACAGGGTCGGGAACAAACCACACAATCGCACATCTGTCTTAACCTAACTCCCGCAAAGTATAAAAGTGGAGTTAATGCAGCAGAACAATTTATATATTTAAATAAAAATCTTTATATGTAAAAAATGCCAGGCGTTGTGGCTTGATGTCTTTTATTAATGTACATTTTTTTCATGACCAAAATAACATTCACAAAGAGTTCATTCAGTTGTCAGAGAGATGTTACAACACATTACAAGAACAGAACAATAAAAACACAACTTTCAAATATTTTTTATAATTATATACACGCTTTACCCGGGATTCGAACCTAAAGTGACAGGTTCTGACAACATGCCAATCACGCACACTAACCACTCCCCCAACCCACATGGTGGAATGACAAGCACAACAATACTGTTTTTGTCAATGTCAATACTGTTTCAGAGCAATACTTGAAAATGACCACTAGGTGTCACCGTAGAGACGGGTGTCGAATTGTTTCGAAGCTTCAGCACATTTGCTTCGACTCTTTCAGTGTTTCATGAAGCCTCGCTCTGCCCACCACTACAGCAAACAATCAGATACAAGGAAACAGTCCAGGGTCAAAACTAGGCAAGGCAAGGCAACAAGGAACTAGGGATGGCTGACGCGAAACTGATGTTTCGACATGGTGTCAAGACCCCGAAGCGCAGATGTTCCGAAACACTGCTCCGAAGTGTGATTGATCGAGCTGATGAAGACTAGTTTATTTACTTTAAATGCTTTAGACATGTAAAAAACCCGCATTTCACATCATTATTCAGTGCTTTAATAATATAATTGCGTTTACATTACATAATTGCATGATTACGTAAACAATCTTTTGAACTGAACCAGTTCATTGAAATGAACTGTCTGAAAGAACCAGTTTACGGAAAATAATCAGATTTTCCCATTGCTATGGATTATAGGTAATGATGTACAGACTGATTGTTTCGCTTCATAATACCTCAATATATTGGCAGTATATATATCAGTTAATTTTGTGTTTCTTGAATTTTATTTTATTATTATTCTCTAAAACAGTAGCTGCTGACTTGCATTTTATGAATCACTAAGGACCATGATTTCAAGTAAAAATTTTCTTGACTGTTCTACTCAAGAAAAGAAGTCACATCTTGGATGGCTTGAGGGTGAGTAAATTAACAGCAAATTTTCATTTTTGGCTGGCTTCATACTGACTGCAGACAAAAAGTCTTGATTGTTGGTGATTTTAATATTCATGTAGATAATGGAAAAGACACATTGGAATTGGCATTTATAGACATTCTAAACTCTACTGGAGTTAGATAACACTTGCCAGGGTCCACTCATAGTTGGAATCAAACTCTAGATTTATTTTTGATACATGGAATCGATGTTGATGGTGCTGAAATTCTGCAGCAGAGTGATGACATTTCAGATCATTATGTAGTTTTGTGTATAGTCCATTTAACTAAAGCTGCAAACTCAACTCCTTGTTACAAATATGGTTGAACTATCACTTCTACCATTAAAGACTAGAACTAAACTATCTTCCTCACTCGTCTCAACTCCTCAGCATACCAGATAGCTCAAAAGAATTTGATGTTTCCACAGAAACTATTGACTCTCTTTTCTAGCACTTTACACATGGTTGCTCCTTTGCGCTTAAAGAAGATTAAAGGGATAGTTCACCCAAAAATGAAAATTTGCTGTTAATTTACTCAACCTCAGTCCATCCAAGATGTAGATGACTTTGTTTCTGAATAGAACAGTAAAAAAGATTATAAACTGAAACCTTGGTCCTTGGTGATTCATAAAATGCAAGTCAGCGGCTGCACATTTTTGGAGAAAAAAAAAGCACATCAAGGAACACAAAATACCCTTGGTATCTGAAGATGTATTGAGGTCTTATGAAGCATAACGATTAGTCTGTGCAAGAAACTAAACATTATTTATGACATTACCACCTGTAATCCATATCCTCAGTCAAACAGTCCAGAGAGATGTCCATTTCGCAAATGAATCATTCTTTTGAACCAGTTCTTTTTAAGATTGGACTTAACCATCTGAAACAGTTTGGAGCTCAAGCAGCACAGATATACATGTTACTTAATCAAAACTCACTTTCGTATGTGCCTGACAGTCACTTTGACTCAAAATTAACCAAAATACTGGCATATATCTTCCTGTAATGCTGGTTTTTGACAACTCATTCAGCGCTCCAGTTCCTCCAACAGTACACTGAACTAAGGAAATAGTTCCAACTCCGACCAAAGACTGATGAGCCGGTGATATGCACATGCGTGAACCTAACACTTGAATGAAGGAGCAAAATTAAAGTTTGAATGGTTTCTCATTGTTTATGTAAAAAGGTGAGCTGATGAAGACTAGTTTATTTACTTTAAATGCTTTAGACATGTAAAACACCCACATTTCACATCATTATTCAGTGCTTTAATAACATAATTGCGTTTACATTAGATAACTGCATGATTATGTAAACGAACTAGTGAACTGAACCAGTTCATTGAAATGAACTGTCTGAAAGAACCAGTTTACGGAAAATAATCAGATTTCCCCATTGCCTGAGGCTATGGATTATAGGTAATGATGTAAATAATGTTCAGTTTCTCGCACAGACTGATTGTTTCACTTCATAATACCTCAATATATTGGCAGTATATATATCGTATATATATCAGTTAATTCTGTGTTTCTTGAATTTTTTTATTGTTATTATTCTCTAAAACGGTAGCTGCTGACTTGCATTTTATGAATCACTAAGGACCATGATTTCAAGTAAATATTTTCTTGACATCTAGGATGGCTTGAGGGTGAGTAAATTAACAGCAAATTTTCATTTTTGGGAGAACTATCCCTTTAAGGAAAACAATCCGATGCGGTGACATAACAAGCACACTCACACCCTAAAGAGAACAGCCCAGAAAATGGAGTGCAGCTGGAAGAAAACAAAACTACAGGTTTTTCAAATTGTGGAAGGATAGTGTTTCTGCCTACATAAATGCCTTAAAAACAAAAAAAAAAGATCTGCTATATTTTTCGACTCTTTGTCCCCAACTAAGCAAGCCACAAAAAAAGGGAAGGGAAACTAAGACACAGAAAAATAGAAATAAAAAAGAAAACGTATTTTCACAAACATTGGAAGACGATTTAAAATAACCCCCAGCTAAATACAGAATGAGAAATCATTATTAATATGCTACAAAGCACGCTGGTCTACAAGCATCTGTGACATGCGCATTTTTGGGAGAACTATCCCTTTAAGGAAAACAATCCGATGCGGTGACATAACAAGCACACTCACACCCTAAAGAGAACAGCCCAGAAAATGGAGTGCAGCTGGAAGAAAACAAAACTACAGGTTTTTCAAATTGTGGAAGGATAGTGTTTCTGCCTACATAAATGCCTTAAAAACAAAAAAAAAAGATCTGCTATATTTTTCGACTCTTTGTCCCCAACTAAGCAAGCCACAAAAAAAGGGAAGGGAAACTAAGACACAGAAAAATAGAAATAAAAAAGAAAACGTATTTTCACAAACATTGGAAGACGATTTAAAATAACCCCCAGCTAAATACAGAATGAGAAACCATTATTAATATGCTACAAAGCACGCTGGTCTACAAGCATCTGTGACATGCGCCTCTTACCATGTGGTAATGTTATGCTGGCGCCATCAATTATGGCTTGAGCAAGTTCATGGTCATTGCTCTCAAAGGCCTGGGCAGCTGCCTTAAGTGCATCCCAAATTTCCTTGCGGCCTTCAAAAGCCGGTGCAGTATCCCAGAATTCATCACGCTTGCTGCGCAACTGCCCTTCAGTCATTGGGTAGTCGCTCTTCCATTTGGGCTTCTCTCTCTTCAGGGGCTGGTTTCGCCCCAGTGCAACTGCAAAACATAGACAAACAGATCAAGATCCAACAGGATGTTTAAGATATGTATTATTACTCTATGCCAATAATGTAATAAAGCAAATTATGTAAATGTGAATGCCTGAAACCTCCTTAAATCTGGTAAAAGCACTGTAGCATAGCGCCACAGTTCTTGCGGCTTATATAAAATGTTAGCAACAGCAATATAACAACAAAAGCAGTGGTGTAATGTAACAAAGTAATAATAATTTGTTACAGTACTTAAGTATTTTTGGGACTATCTGTACTTTACTTGAGTTTTTATATTTCAGAAGTCAGAAGAACACGGACTGCAGGAAAGCAAGTTAGACTCATGCTCATGTGCAAACAAGTGCGCGCACAACCACGGATGATTCCTTTTCCACTCAAGTCGAGTCTGGGGTGTGTGATACAGCATCGTCTGCGATAATATGGTAAGTGTTGTTGTAATGATGTGCGATCTGATATTATGATCTTTTTTTTTGGTTTTGTTTACTGTGTGGAGACGTGCTGATATCGTGTTTGGTCTCGTTCTGTATCGCGTATCTTGTCAGTGTCTGCGCTTGCTTGGCCATTTGTTGTGGAAAAAATAAGGAAAGTGTGTCCAGCTGAATTAATTTAGTATTTTGTTAG
>NW_015558648.1:80222-80807 GCF_001515605.1 Sinocyclocheilus anshuiensis
GTTCAGTGTATATATATATATATATATATATATATATATATATATATAAATGAAATATGACAGACATCATCTTAAACAGGGTTTTATGCCTCATATAATCATATATAAAAAGGGCTAAACATGTATAAAAAGAAAAGAAACCACAGTAGACCGCACAAGTATTCTGACATTTGTGACAGCTAGCAAATATGATTGTTAAGAAAAACATGATTGTTTTGGACGCTTTCCATGATCGAGATTTGACCAAGCACAGTGGCAGAAATATACTTTGACTCAATACAAACAATTTGCAGTGTAAATATGCTAAGAACCGCAACAATAATCCTCTATTCCTAGAAAAAAAAAAACATTATTGTCTCTTAGATGGCTGTTGAGCATGCTAACTTCCCTCAGGGCACACATATCTTCATGATGCAGACAGAAAATCTATAGCCTGATTGACGTCTCGGTTACGTATGGTAACCCTCGTTCCCTTTCAGTCTGTCACGTTCAACGTTACGTCAGTCGTGACTGACGAATTGGGGATCTCGCCCGAGAGCCCAATCACCTTCGAGTGTTAACTAAACAAGCCAATGACAGTTGGCG
>NW_015558648.1:81023-82184 GCF_001515605.1 Sinocyclocheilus anshuiensis
CGCTCGTGCGTTTCTGGATGTGGTCGCTTCCTGGCTTCATCTGATGGTCATGATCGCTGTATCTCGTGCCTGGGCTTGCAGCACACTGAGGCAGCGCTCATGGATGAGTCATGTTCTCAGTACGGGAACATGACCATCGCGGTGTTGCGGTCTAGATACCTCCTACTGAAACGGGGGGGTATCCCCCTTGCCATGCCCCGTTCTAGCTCCTCCGGTTCTCGGAGGGCTACTTCGGTTCATGTCAGGGAGATCTGAGGATCACGGTGAGAGCTTCCCTGTCGAGTACGTCTCCGCGGGCCTCTCATTCCTCTAGCACATCGCACCACCTGGCGTTCCCGGACGAGTTTGCGGGATCCTCGGACAGGGCAGGGCCCAGCATCTCGTGCGGAGCACAGGCGGATGACAGGATGTCGATCGCTGCATCGGAGGGTGAGGCGGGGTCTAGCGTCTCATTCAGGCCTCTGGCAGATGACAGGATGTCGATCACTGCATCGGGGGACAAGATAGGCTCTGGAGATGAGAATTCGGCTGCGCTGCCTCCGTCAGGAAGAGTAGCGTTGCCCGAGTCAGATCCAGAGCGGACTGCTATGCTTTCCCGGGCCGCCGAGAGTGTCGGGCTGCACTGGAGGCCTCCTCCTTCTCCCGAACGCTCGAGGCTGGATGATTGGTTCCGGGGGGCGCAGGCCGGGCGTGCTCCTCACCGCTTTGGCCTCGGTCAAGAGGGTAGGGGACCTGCAGGCATTTCGGTCGACGATTCGTGCCTAGAATTCGGAACGGGTAACTCTCACGTTGTCCTGAGACCCCGGCCCGGATATGTGCCCCAAAGTTCCCACCACGCCTTTCAGGGATCAGGTGGTGAACTTGCAAGCGCTGCCTGCACTGCCTCCCGGGTTAGGTCCCTGTATTCCACTTCGCTGCCCCACTGCGGGTACGTCGGTGGTTCCCCTAGTCCCACTTGTTCGGTCGCTGGGGGCCTGGTTAGCACTCCCCAGGCCGTCTCGCTGGCTAATGAGAACCATCAGACTCGGCTACGCGATTCAATTCGCCCGGCGCCCTCTCAAGTTCAGGGGCATTCGGTTTACTTCGGTGCTGGACAGGGATGCTCCTGTCTTGCGTGCAGAGATCGCGGTCCTGCTGGCGAAGGACGCGATACAGCCGGTC
>NW_015558648.1:84601-90390 GCF_001515605.1 Sinocyclocheilus anshuiensis
CGATCCCGAGACTGTGCTAGTATGAGCCAGTCGTCGAGATAGTTGAGGATGCGAACACCCTGCTCTCTCAGGGGAACAAGAGCCCCCTCCGCAACTTTCGTGAAGACACGGGGGGACAGGGACAGCCCGAAGGGCAGGACCTTGTACTGATATGCTCGACCCTTGAATGCAAACTGCAGAAAAGGTCTGTGGCGTGGAAGGATTGACACATGAAAGTACGCGTCCTTCAGGTCGATCGCTGCAAACCAATCTCGGGGACGGACGCACCCGAAGATGCGTTCCTGCATCAACATCTTGAACGGTAACCAGTGAAGGGCCCGGTTCAAGACACGCAGGACCAAGATTGGTCGTAACCCACCGCCTTTCTTGGGTACAATGAAGTAGGAGCTGTAAAACCCCGTCTTCATATCGGCTGGAGGGACCGGCTCTATCGCATCCTTCGCCAGTAGGACTGCGACCTCTGCCCGCAAGACAGGACCATCGGCCGCCGGATGCCACTGAACTTGGGGGGACGCCGGCCGAACTGAATCGCATAGCCGAGGCTGATGGACTGCAGAAACCAGCGAGATGGGCTGGGTAGCTCTAGCCAGACACCCAGATACCATGCAAGCGGGACCAACTGAACCACTGCCATACCCGCAGTGGGGCAGCGAAGTGGAACGCAAGGACCCAACTCGGGCGGCTGGGGCGCTGCGGCCGGCGGACGGGTGGACGCCTCAGTCTGCTTCTGTACAGCCGAGAGCTGCTGGGCCAGCTCTCGACCGCATCGCCGAAGATGCGGTCACACAGGGGCATTAAGGGATGCCTGGGACACAGGGGCATTAAGGAACCGAACTTTGTCGGCGCCCCTCATATCGACCAGACACAGCCAGTTTTGGCACTTCTGGACCACCATAGTGGACATCGCATGACCCAGAGACCGCGCAGTGACCTTCGTCGCTCATGGCGCGAGGTCCGTAGCGGTGTGGAGTTCTTTGAGAACTTGAGTCGTGACCACCCTCGTGCAGGTCCCTCAGTGCCTTAGCCTGAAGAACCTGCAGTAACGCCGTAGCGTATAAGGCGGAGG
Organism: Sinocyclocheilus anshuiensis; assembly: GCF_001515605.1. Classification (NCBI taxonomy): domain Eukaryota; kingdom Metazoa; phylum Chordata; class Actinopteri; order Cypriniformes; family Cyprinidae; genus Sinocyclocheilus; species Sinocyclocheilus anshuiensis. The sequence continues at coordinate 85,668 of NW_015558648.1, forward strand.
CAGCTTCTCCACAGGCCGTATAAGCATCGCTGGCCAGTCGAGTACCTACAGACCTGGGAGGGGAGGCACGGTTCGCCCTGCCGGGTGGAGGCGGTATTAGGTCACACTTGCATCGCAACCGACCGCTCCACCGGGGGGACCCTTGTAACCCCCTAGCTGCACCACCGTCGAGGGTGGTGAGGGAGGAGGAACCAGCAGATCGGTTTCCGGCAGTCCCGGAGGAGAGCAGCACAGCCGAATCTTCCTCTCCAGAAAGCGCCGGCTCACCCTCCGATGCAGCGATCGACATCCAGTCGTGGGGAGGAGCGCCAAAGGATACGGCTGGTACGCTCCTTGTAGAGAGCCCAGCACATTCCATTGGCAGCTCAACTGGTTGCGGAGTGACAGTTCCATTTCCTGTTTAGTAAATTATGCACTAGCGGCAGAGTAAAATGGACGGGTGACCACATTAATCTAATTCATTAGAGAGGTACCATGGCATTTAAAATGCTGTCGTTAGTGTGCCCCAGGAGAGGGGCTGCTCATCTTAGTCTTGTAAGAAGGGCCGGTTGCTGACTGACAACACACAGCTTTAAGTTGTGGATGCTGAACCTTTGTGAGATTCCAAATCCATCTACTATTTCTTATTAGCTTCTTTTGTAAGAAGTAAATGAGCTTAAGCTTGATTGACAGCTTGATTGCGCATGGTTTCCAGGTTGGGAAAAATAAGTAAACCACTGGGCATAAAATTTATTGATTTAAGAGAAAAGCTCTGATTGGGGGATTTAAACTCTTGACATCTAGCAACTAACACCATGAAAACTTGTGGAGGCTTGTTACCAATGCAAGACAAGGCAAATGCCAAATTAAAATGAAACATTTTCAGGATAAATAACCAGCAGGCAAATATCGCAAACAATTATGTTGACGATAAATCAAGAAGCAGAACTTGTGATGGCTTAACACTTTGTAAGTGTGTCAAACGTGGCTAGTAGACGAATATTGCAAAAGAGGAGCTTAAAACTCTAAAGTTCAAATAATAAGGAATAACTGACAACAGGCCGTTGAATCATCAAAACAAATAATTTACATGGCACAGACTGACATTACACTTTGGTGTGCATTATTTTTTAATATTTTAACGGCCTGTGGTCAATTATTTTGCTTATACCATGGTTACCACATCTTAAGACACTGTTAAGATGTTTTAAGATATTCGTCCAGATTTAGTCCTTAAAAAGATCCTATGTATAGAATTAATTTCTTACGGATCTGATCCCAAGCCTCTGTTGCTAATTCCCCCTTTTTTTACAATTACCAACCATCATCACATATCACATCAATACTACACAACATTTAATTTATTACCTACCACCAAAATAAAAAATTTAGAATTAGGTTTTCCTCATGATCCATAGCATACAACACATCACTTAAACCCAATGTTTCCTTAAAACAAACCGGATTTTTAGTCAGTTTAAAATACACAAATTCTGCTTTAATCCTTGACGTCACAAAAGCACTTAATGTTATCTCTGGGTCTACTAAAGCTTCTTCATTTATCTTTTTTTTCCTTGTTACCCATATTGCCATTTTGGTTTCCGCTATTAAAAAATTAATTATAACAATTCTTCTCTTATCTGAAGCCTTATAATTTGGCCCAAAAATGAAAACATTATCATTAAACTCTTCACCTAGTTTTTCAATCCAGTTTTCTAATGTCTGAAAAATACCTCTCAATCTACAACAAAATAAGTACAGATGATCAACTGATTCCTCTAAATCACAAAAGGGAAACTTCTTTTCTACAGTGGGATCGATATGTGCCACGTGTCTGTTTGTAGCTACTGATACTACTTATCTGACGGACTTGATTCCTGTCAGATTACACATTTCCTCTGGGCTTTTCTACTCATCATAATGTTTTAAGTCCATTATCCTTGTGCATCCAGCTCTTGCCATTACTTTCTGAAGGCTTTTTGAATTAAGCACCTTTACTTGAAGTAAGGGATTATTAAAAAGAGATTCTTTGTTTATCCAGGATTCAGAATAAGGCAGGTCTCTCTTCATTTGAAAAATTGAAGTCCATGTTCTCAGCATAGTTTTATAAAAAGCAGATGTTTCTTTTAAGTCCATTTCTGTTAAATTAATTAAAAACAAATGTAAATCATATTTAAAAACATCAACTTTGTGTAACAGGGTTTTAGCGGTATCAGTCCAGCACCTATTCGAGTGCAGCAACTTTTGTGCTGCCTGCAGCCTGAAGGTCTTAATTCTGCTTTTAATATCTATTCATCCTTGTCCACCTTCATTTACTGGTAAGAAAAGAATGGCAGCTTTAGTCCAGTTGTTGTCCAGTCCAAAACAAATCCACTAATCTTTTTTGTAATTCATGGACAATATCATCTGATGGATCTAGGACATTCATTTTGTGCCACAGTGCCGAAGCTGCTAAATTATTTGTGACCAAAACTCTTCCTCTATAGGATAACTGGTAGCACCCATGACCACTTAGACAACAAGCTACACATCTTCTCCACCATTCCTTGCCAATTTTTTCATCTTAAATGTTTCAGTCCCTAAATAATCCCCTAAATATTTCAACCCCTCTTGACTCCACTTAACACCACCTGGGAGCTCTGGTGGATTTTCATTTACCTTTTGTCCACAAAAAAAACCTTCATACTTTTCCCAATTCACTCTTGCAGATGATGCATTTTCATAAATTTTCAGTGTTTCTTTTAAAACAGACACATCTCTCTCATCATTAATAAAAATTGTAACATCATCAGCATATGCAACCAACTTAATAGGTTTTTCAACAGAAACCCCTTGTAATGTTTTCCTTAACTTACAAAGTAGGGGTTCAATGGCCAATGAATACAGCATCCCTGATAACGGGCATCCTTGTCTAATTGGAATAGGCCGACTGAGCCCACCCCCCACTTTCAACATTGCAGATGCATCATTATACAACATTTTAATTCATGAAATGAAACTCTGACCAACCCCAAAAGCTTCAAGCGTTTTAAAGGAGTCCTAGTATGCTCTTTTACAATGTCTTGAATTTGTTTTGGGGGTGTACTAGAACATGCTCTCATGCTTGGTGGTTCGAAAAACGCATTGTTTTTTACATAATTTACATTATTACAATACCTTTCTCCGCATCCTGGCAGAAACGGCTCGATTAGTTCCGGGTTTGATGAAGGCCCGCCTTCCGAAAAACGAAATGTGATGTGATTGGTTATCTGTCCCAGTGCGTTATGATTGGCGAACAGCTTAGACGGCGTTTCAGTACTGCCCCTGCCAAAGCAGCAAGTTCCGTCTGCTCCGGTTTAGTTAAGGATGGCGTCAATATTGCCATATCAATTTGAGCCGGATTCAGACCCAGAGAATATTGAACAAGAGGATCGCGCAGAACCTTTGCACACACGGATATTGCAAGACATATTAGAGTGGTAACCTTATTGGGGTTTTTTGTGGGGGTTTTTTGGCTAAATCACGTTTTAGATAGGATGTCAACAACCGCTTAAAACTAACTGCATTTACTATGTACAGATAAGTGCATATGTATTATTTTTATTGTTATTTAATTCTAACATTATAACATGAATTGCAGTGAAATTGAATTTATTTATACCATAGTCCAGTGTTTCCCAGGCGGCATATATATGCAAACTCATTCTCTGCCAGCAGGAGGCGCTGTTGGATTAGATCAAGGTTTCCCCGGTAACGGCTGTACAAAAATCAGCGCTCTGCTCAAAAAAACACTGCTTTTTCAGACATTACATGCAAGATTAAATGAAAATGACATCCAATTTTCTGAAGACAGCCGGTTTCCTTCAGAAATACAGTGATATAAAAACACCCCCACTCAATTAATGGGAAACACTGTAGACTCATTGAAGTGTAAATTCTGCAGATTACATCATTGTCCAGTATTGTACTGTCAGCAATTTATTATAAAAACGTTTTCATAATTGTAACATACATATTTACATACATAATTATTCAGGTGCATGTGTAATAACTTGCGAAAACTTGAGGCTACAGCAGCACTTCTTCGTCGTCGCCGTCTTGTCTGATGCACTCAACCAAGCATTCTAACCACGACCTCGCCCCTCCCCACCCCCAACCATTCGAATTTCCTTAGGCGGGAATTATTTTAATGATATTCTAATGGGCCGCTTTGTGATATCACAAAACCCGGAAAACAAACGCTGTAGTCCAAACGGAAAACAAACGCTGTAGTCCAAACTAGCCGTTCGTTGTAGCTCTTGAAAAGGGATTTTTTAAAAACGAAATATCTCCCTTTGGAGTGGACTTTGAGATTTGTAAGTTTGAAGATCTTTTTGATGCCCAAACACCACACGATGACTAAAATTAAAAAAGTTAAAAAGCATAATAGGACCCCTTTAAACATAAAAATGACTAACTCTGTCAAAAGCTTTTTCTTGATCGATTGCAAAAATGCCAACATTTTCACCGTTCAAACTTGCAATGTCAATTATGGATTGGAATGGATGTCAATTATGGATTATTACAAGGAACAGATTGTCCATTATTGTTCTGTTGGGGATACAATATGTTTGATATTTACTGACCATACATTCTAAAAAGGGTTTCAATCTATTAGAAAGGCATTTTGCCAAAATTTTATAGTCAGTGCATAAAACAGCCACAGGTCTCCAATTTTTCAACAAACCAAGATCACCTTTTTTAGGTAACAAATATAAAACCGCTC
>NW_015558648.1:90424-94143 GCF_001515605.1 Sinocyclocheilus anshuiensis
AAATAAAGATAAAAACCGCTCTTTTACAACTAGCATGCAATTCATGTTGTTGATAGCAATAATTCAAAACATCATATAAATAATCTTTCAGAAGATTCCAAAATTGTTTATAAAACTCAGCCGGAAGTCCATCTATATCAGGTGTTTTCCAGTTGAAAGTTTTTGAATAGCTTCAGACAGTTCTTTTAACTGGAGTCAAGCCGTTTACTCTGTTCATCAGAGAGTTTCAATAAGTCTTTATGTAACTCCTCAATGCATCCAACGTCACATTGTCCTTCTCCAAATAAGTCCATATAGAATTCCGGAGCAATTTTTCTCATTTCTTTAAAGGGGTCATATGATGCTTTTTTAAAGATCATTATTTTGTGTAGTGTTAGAACAAGCCGTTTTAGGGGGGTGTGGCAGAGTCTTAACTTTGATAAAGAATATCTCTTTGGTTTTGAGACTTTAGTCTTTGCAACTTCAGGGATCTTATCTATTCACGAACAGCTTGTAACACTCCAAAGAGAAAGGAAAACTTGAAATCGCATCATATGACCCCTTTAAGATCTGAAATCACATTCCCATTTACATCTGTCAAATGCAACATCATTTTTTTTCTTTTTCTTTCTGCTCTAAATTAAAAAATAAGCAACTTGGTGCATCCACTTCTCTCAAAAATGCAAAGCAAGCTCTAATTAAAGCTCCCTTTGCTTTTTCATGAAATAATGAGGCTAAAGCTTTTTTTTTTTTTCTTCCAGCTTCCCAACTGTCACAACATCTCCAACACTTAACTCTTTTTCAATCTGCTTTATCTCTTTTTCTAGTTCAAAAACAGTCTTTTTGATCCTACCATTTGTAACGCTCTTTCCCTTCTCTGAGAAACACGCTGATCATTTCCAGCTTTTATGAAGCCCCGCCCTCAGAAATAGCTTGCCCAGTTTGTTGTGATTGGCTAAACTGCCTCTAGTGCACATCTAAAAGTCACACCCCTCACCTCAGCGGCATGTGCTCCGGGTGCATTGTTTGAGCCCAATTGAGAAGCAGAGGATATTATTGAAGAGGATCGTGCAGAGCCTGTGCAAGCACAGCTTTTAATGGTAGGCCTATGTTTTTTGTTTGTTGTTGTCTCATACTTTTAGATATGCTGTTATTTGTAAATGCTACTGCTTATGTTAGCTTTTAATATACGGTTTTATCCTGATTAAAGCTTTAATACAGTACGGCAACTGCACTGCACTGCAACTTCCATCCTCGCACCATACAAAGAGTAAATGCAGACATCTCACTTAGATGTGCTGGAATGCCAAATGTTCACCTGGCACATCATCCTACACTGGACCTCGGCCACCTCTACGACCATGTCCACCTCCGTAAAGAGTGGTTGTGTGTTTGCCAAAACTCTTAAAGATGTGACCCTGGGCTGAACCCCTGGCAACCCCCCAAAGAGTGCCAGAGCAGCCACTACCCTTCAGTCAGTGAGACGCTTTCCCCCAACAGCACCACAGAACATCACCTCTCCAGGCTCGGCTGAGCAGTACTCTACAAACCCTACCCACAGGCCTGCACCCTATGACCAAGCCACTATGCCCCCACCCCACCACCCTGGACCTGTACCTCGACCTGGACCTCAACCTGAACCTGTACTTCGACCTCAACCTCCACAGCCTGCTCTCTACTACCATCAGCCTACACCGCAGCAGCTGAGACCCCAGCAACAGTACCTTGCACCACAGGGCCCTCTCTCCTGGGACCAACATCAGCACAACCACAAAAGACCAAGAGCAGCTCCAGCGAGGAACAACAGCATCTCAGCAGAGCAGCAGCCTGGTCCACACCCCCACCGGCCCGAGCAGCAAGAGCAGAGGAGTTATGCCGCAGCCCTAAAAGGGCCAAACCACACCAACCTAGTAGAGATTAAGGACCTGCTCAGACTTATATGCACACGGCTGGAACAGTAGTAGTGAGTAAAAGACATACACACAATATATCTATATATAAAAAAAAAATGTAGATCTATGTTTACACATGTACTCTTTGATCCTTGATACTGTGTTGGACTTGTGTTTGCATCACTCAAGAGCAATATTAAGATTGTTGAATTTTTACATTTGTTGACAAAATGAGATCATTTATTATTACAATGTGGAACATACAAGGTATTCATTCATCCAGTTTTGGTTACAAAACCCAAACCTCAGATTTTAGAAAAAAAAACATATCAGACATGGACATAATAATATTACAGGAAACATGGTGCAAAACTGATGAAGTCACTCTTTGTCCCCCAGGATACTGTGAAATATTTGTATCCTCTAGAAAACATGAAAAAATCACATGTGGAAGAGATTCAGGGGGCATCATAATCTGGCACAAACAAGAAATTGACAAATACATCCAAACAATTAAAAAAGAATAATCACATATCTGGCTCAAAATCAACAAGCACCTTACCCAAACCACTGAAGATGTTTTCTTATGCGCTCTCTATATTCCTCCCTCTGAATCTCCATACTATAATGATGTCTCCAACAGAAGAGGGTCTACAGCAGAACCTAGCCATCCTGCACAAGTTCTGTCAGACCTGGGCCCTGACTATTAATTCTAAAAAAACTAAAGTACTAACATTCCAGAAAAGACCCAGATGTCAGGGTAAGAGACACAACTTCACCCTTGGTATGACCAAAATTGAAAATACCAAAAACTTTACATACCTCGGGCTGAAAATAAGTGCAACTGGTAAGCTACATTTGGCTGTGAATGAACTGAAAGAGAAAGCAAGAAGGGCCTTTTATGCCATCAAAAAATCTATCCAAATTGAAATACCAATTAGAATCTGGATCAAAATATTCCAATCAGTCATAGAACCTATTGCATTATATGGCAGTGAAGTGTGGGGTTCTCTCCTAAATCACGAATTTGAAAAATGGGACAAAAATCCGATTGAAGCCCTGCATGCTGAGTTCTGTAAGAGTATCCTCAGAGTACAGAGGAGCACACCGAACAACGCATGCAGGGCAGAATTAGGCCAATACCCTCTACTAATGCGCATTGAGAAAAGAGCCATCAAATTTTGGAAACACCTAAAATTGAGTGACCCCAACTCTTACCATTTTAAGGCCCTCAAAATCCATGAAGTGAACCCTGAAAAAAGTCCCCTGATTCAGACGGTCCTGAAGCTGCAAAAACAAACTAACATGACTAACAACATCCAGCATCAGGACTCTGAAATATTCATCCACAAAATTCGGCCCAACCAAATTATAAAAGCACAAAAAGAAAATTATCTAACCTATTGGACTGAAACAACAGAAACACAAAGTAAACTTGAATGTTATTTGGCCCTAAATAGAGATTACACAACTGCAGAATATCTGAGTACAGTGCAAGACTGTAAATTAAGAAGACAGATGACGAGGTACAGACTGAGCAATCATACTCTGACTATAGAGACGGGCAGATATCGACAGCACTGGCTGCCCAGAGAGAGCCGCATCTGCCCTTACTGTACCCACAGAGCAACACTTCCTCACCAGCTGCCCTAACTATGAAGAAATTAGAAAGACATTTTATCCCAAATTTGAAATACTTTACCCTGACTTCAAAATGTTAAACAAGAAAACACAACTTCAATATTTATTAGGTGAAAAACAAGATTGTATCTTACTAGCAGCAAGATACAGTACACTGATGCCTGTCACAAAAAGAGGGAGGAGTCAACAAATCAGTGATGCGCCCAC
>NW_015558648.1:95326-105894 GCF_001515605.1 Sinocyclocheilus anshuiensis
CTGAAAATAAGTGCAACTGGTAAGCTAAATTTGGCTGTGAATGAACTGAAAGAGAAAGCAAGAAGGGCCTTTTATGCCATCAAAAAATCTATCCAAATTGAAATACCAATTAGAATCTGGCTCAAAATATTCCAATCAGTCATAGAACCTATTGCATTATATGGCAGTGAAGTGTGGGGTTCTCTCCTAAATCACGAATTTGAAAAATGGGACAAAAATCCGATTGAAGCCCTGCATGCTGAGTTCTGTAAGAGTATCCTCAGAGTACAGAGGAGCACACCGAACAACGCATGCAGGGCAGAATTAGGCCAATACCCTCTACTAATGCGCATTGAGAAAAGAGCCATCAAATTTTGGAAACACCTAAAAATGAGTGACCCCAACTCTTACCATTTTAAGGCCCTCAAAATCCATGAAGTGAACCCTGAAAAAAGTCCCCTGATTCAGATGGTCCTGAAGCTGCAAAAACAAACTAACATGACTAACAACATCCAGCATCAGGACTCTGAAATATTCATCCACAAAATTCGGCCCAACCAAATTATAAAAGCACAAAAAGAAAATTATCCAACTTATTGGACTGAAAGAACAGAAAAACAAAGTAAACTTGAATGTTATTTGGCCTTAAATAGAGATTACACAACTGCAGATTATCTGAGTACAGTGAAAGACTGTAAATTAGGAAGACAAATGACGAGGTACAGACTGAGCAGTCATACTCTGACTATAGAGACGGGCAGATATCGACAGCACTGGCTGCCCAAAGAGAGCCGTATCTGCCCTTACTGTAATCATGGAGAAGTGGAGACAGAGCAGCACTTCCTCACCAGCTGCCCTAACTATCAAGACATTAGAAAGAAATTTTATCCCAAATTTGAAATACTTTACCCTGACTTCAAAATGTTAAACAAGAAAACACAACTTCAATATTTATTGAACAAGATTGTATCTTACTAGCAGCGAGAGAGAGAGAGATGCAGAGTGTGTGCAGAGCAGGGGGATGCGAGGAACAGTATTAAGAACCACTGCTTTAGAACATTGATTTTGAAACTTGTGAATCCATTAGAAGACAGAATCGCGATTCATATATGAATAGATTTTTACGTGCACCTCTAGTTTTCTCTTCCTCTTCTCTAAAGCAGCGCAGCATGGCCTCGCCCCCTTTGCTGCCTTTTCCTGAGGGCGGGGTTTATCTGGGTTTGTTACATCACGAACCCGGGAAGTAACTTGTTGTAGTCCCTACCAAGCTAATGAAAATTTGGTTCAGAGATTGGGGTTTAGTGTTTTAGCAATTCTGAAAAACTGTATATTGAGTAAACAATTTTGCAATTCTGTAAAAAAGTGTAGTAATTGCAACTAAGTAAAGTGACTATATTGTATAGGCCTACTGTATGTACTGCAATAATTGTATTGTGCTAAATATATAACACGAAAGTTTGTATATATTCAGCGCTTGGATACTGCAAAAATACTGCAGTCCAACTGCCACGGCCAAAAAGGTCAAATAAAACTCTAAATGAATAGCATGTTACAGTACACTCAAATACTGTAAGTTGTGCAATTGTAAAATCAGGGTCAATGAGAGTTTCATTCTGTCTCAGCACCATGTCTTTGTGTTTGAGTCCAGCCTGAGGACTTTGTCCACATCACAAGTAATGTTGTCATTTTTGCTAGACAAAGAGAAAAAACCCTCAGGTCTGACAGATCCAGCCTTGATAACACTCTCTAAACCTTGCTCTTTCCCTCCTCATCCTCCACTTCTTACATGTACTCTTCCTCCTCTCCTTCTCAGATTGTTTCCATCTCTTGTTCATATCATCATTCAGTCACCTGTGCCACTTGTACACTCTGAACTGGCTCGTATTTTGTACAGTTGGTTTGATCACATCATTAGAAACAAGTGTGAACAATTTTGAATCGTTTTGTGTAAACGATGACAACTGTGCTTTAGTTGTGTTTAACTTTTGCCGCTTATGTTTAGCATTTTGCAGCACAAATGCATCACAGTGTGATAAGTGTTTAAGTGAATGAGAATGTGTTTAGAGTTTTGCAAAAAGAGTGCATGAGATTTGCAAATAGAGTGAGTGTTGTAGTCTCCATGCATCAACTAAATTATAATTACTAATAACATTATGTAAAAATTTGGCAGAAGAGGGATGAGGTTCTTCTCCATTTCTATCTAGAGTAAAATTTACTGTACAGTTCCAGTCACCCCCCAAAATCAACCATATATTTTCATCACAGTTTTTGTTTTAAAAACTCATGTAACTTTTTAAAAATGTGTATCCTTTCTGCACCAGTATTTGGTGCATAAATATGAATAAAAACAAACGTAGAACCATTTATAATTGTTTGAACAGCCAAAATTCTTCCTCTTTCTATTTCATTGACAGACACAGTGGTTATATTAATCGTCTTTGAAAATAAAATAGCAACTCCTCCTACACTAACATTTGTACCATGACTCATAAATAAATCACTTCTCCACCCCATTTTGCATTCCACTTCATTCTTCACATCACTATGCGTCTCCTGTACAAATGTTACATCAATACTCTTATTTTGTATGTATTCATTTAAACTTGCTCTTTTCCTGCCATTTCTTCCCTCATTAATGTTAATGGATCCTATTCTAAAGCTCTCCATGAAAAAAGAACACAGAAAAAATAAAAATAAAGAGGACAAGACAAAAAGGGACAGATAGTTCACCCCTTGTGATTCCTTCATAAATAAACTATAAGGAGTTTTCAAGAACTTTTTCTTTTCTCAAGTTTGTTACCATTTTTTCCTAACAGAATCTTTTTCTTCTACTTAACTCTTCATAACTGACCGTCTTTTGTATCTTGATCACTGAAGCCAAACACGTTTTCACATAAGGAAAAAATTCCTTAACTTCTACTTTTCTTCCAAAGGATACATCAAGGAAATCGTTAATCTCTTTTACAGTATGTAACTGATCTTCATCATAGTTGGAGGGAAAATCTGAACTTTCAGAAAGACAATCATCATCAGCCATTTCTTCAGTCACATCAGTGCTTTCAGAGAGCTGAGACAGAGATATATTATCAATTTGATTCTCAACATTGTCTACATCAATATTATCAGAACTCTCAAAATGAGATTTTTTCACATCACTTGTCCCTGCCTCTTCACAATTCTTACTTTTATTTTCTCCATGACAATTATTTTTTTCCCTTTTTTCCCTAATTTCTTTTCACTCGATTCCTTCTGTCCTATATCTTCAGTAGATTCACTTTGTTCATGAGTACTCAGTTTATTATTTGCACTCTGCTCTTTGTCAGTTCTATTATCTGTCTCTATTTCTTTACTTTTATCTACATTCTCCGCTTCAACAGCGACTGCCTGTTCACCTTCATTTGTTTTGTTGGTATTTTCTTCTGTTTGTGTTTTATGCAGGCATTCCATTTTTTTGTCCAATATTACCACACTCAAATCATTTCAAATGATTGGTGCTCGCATTGTTTAACCCAAAACGAGATATCTACCGTCGGCGATTCTAAAACCATAAACAGCTAAAAGACAACACGTGTTTTAGGGCTTCATTTTTACACCCGAGTGGAATTAATGTCATTCCACTTACTATTTTCCCGAACCTCTGCACTTCCTTTTCAATGCATGCATTAGGTATATATGGTGGACAATTAGAAATGTTCACCCTTGTCGACTGCGATACCAACGGTGAAACAGTAACAAATGCTCCACTTACCCAAACGCCGCTCACGATGAGTTTACTCACAAAACTTGACTCACATTCCCTAAACTTCCAGCATGCACCGAGAGAGAGAGAGAGAGAGAGAGAGAGAGTCATATTTCTTTGCTTGGTCAGTGTCTTTGTGGGTTTTGGTTCATCTGTTGTTGTAAGGACTTTGAAATAACTTAAATAAGTTGGCAAAGTCATATTAAACTGTAATGCGGCCAACAGGCCTGGAACTACATTAGCTGTGCGTTAATTGGAAAATAATTGCACACCTTAGAACGTTCGTCAGCCAATCACAGTCAGGCATTCAACAGCCTTATGGTATTAATTATTTGAATTAATATTGATGCACCAACAATTTGACAACAAAAAAGATTTGGCCAAAACAGAAAACAATTTCAGCCTGTTTTGGCTGAAATAGTTTTGTAGGGTCGAAATTATTGACCGAAACAGTGACATTTTAGAGCTTCTCTGATGACGCGTGTTGTCTGTGTCAGTGTCTATTTCACACATACAATCTTCTATTGGTTACATGTCTTTATGCGATACAAATTTGGAGGGCAGAGTTCACCAAATGTACTTTGGAATGCAGTGTAATATTCATGAGCTTGTGTTTCCTTCCCTCCGCATTTGCATGAGTATGAAAGGAAGTCAACAGTACAAAATACTGCATAGTACAAGTAGGCTAACTGAACTGCATTTCATGAATGGCTTCTGTATGTAGAGCCACATATTTCCCTGTAGTTCCTTAATAAGAAAAAGTAAACGTGGAGAACTGCAATAAGGTCCATGTACGTTGCGTTCATTCGTTTTTTATTTAAAATTGAAAACAGAAACATGAGAAAATGGCACCATTTTCGTTTTTCTTTTCTTTTGTCTTTTTTTAAATGAAAAAAACAAGAAATCGCCTTGATTTTACGTTTGTATATTCAGGGGTAGAAAATGGATGAACAGTTTGAATGTTCGATTTCCACGTGTGGGCGGAAATGAAACGCCCCTTTCCACTGATTAGTCAAGCAAGCATCAAATGGTGCCGTCATCATGTCGTCTTCAGTTTTGTGCAACAGAATAAGAGTCCTCCGCTGTTAAAGCGTTTATTGCAACTCCTGCGTTCATCTCCCTCTCATCAAACAACCAGACTAACAAATGGCTTGACACAAACCACAAAGGGCAGGCCTAGACAGGGCTTACTTCTGTGTAGGCATAGATTCTCTATGGCAAATATTAGGTGCTTATTGCAGAAATATGTATGTACCTCAGATCTGCAGCCACATTACCCTTTTAGTCTATTTCTTTGGCGCACTGCACATTTTATTTAGCTGCCCAGATATCAAAATCTGTGTAGCAAAGCTGCGTGACATTTACATTATAGTGAAGCGCAGACCAGTATCGGTTTTAGGGTGCTTTCACACCTGGCCCGTTGTTTCTGAACCTGGCGCCCCCCTTAGCTCGGTTCGTTAGGGCATATGTGAACACGGCAATCACGCCCGGATCCGCGCCAAAACAATCGGTCCGAGATCGCCTGATTGAGGTGGTCTCGGCTCGATTGAAAAAGAAGCTCTGGAGCGGTTCGGTTGTAGTGAGAAAGCAATCTGATCTAACGGACCAACGAACCAGGCTATATCACAATGTATAATGGGTAATTACGTAAGTTCCATGAAAAGCATTAGCTTTATTGTTTTGCTAATACTTCAAAATTAACCTGTGAATGTCTGTGGGTGAGCACGTCTTCGCCATTCAAAATAAAAAAGCACACTTTTTCATTTTATAACGCCGTCTTATTGCTCTTCTTTCTAGTAGGTGCATTTTAAAAATGTTTTCCCGATGAATCCTGGACTCCTGCTCAAAATGATAAATTAACATAAGGACAGCTACAAAAAAAAAACAACAATAAGCCCGCGAAGCTGTTGTCGTTCCATCCTGACGGATTACAACCGTGACAGCTAGTGGAATCCCGGGAAAATAAACCGTGGAACTTTGACCAATGAGACAACAGTTTACTCTAGCGTGACTTGTATTAACAAATTTGGTCCGTTTAGAAACTTTGCCATGTGAAAGCGAACCGCACCAAGAATAAAAAGCAACATTGTAATAATTTTAATCCCTGTTTCGGAACAAAGCAATCGATCTACAGGTGTGAAAGCACCCTTAGTGTGAATATAAAGCTATCTTACCGTTTTGATTATTATTTCGAGTTTTTTTCAGAGAAGTTTATATGATACTGTCATTATCCGATGGCATATTACACATGCATATAATACATGCTATTTTTATAGAAAAGGGCATTTTTCTAACTTTATAAAATATGTCTGTCACCTTTAATATTAAATTCCTGACTTTAGTCAATATTTGAAAAATATGACATTATAGGTATTACATCTGTACCAACCAAAGCCATCTTTGCACTGTGGCACAGAAGCTGCATCTTAAGTTGAATTTAGATGTATTTACACAATTAATGTTGCCCAGACGGCAGTAAATGCATTAACACAGCAATTGCATTATGGAATGAGATTACTGTTTTAAACAAAAACATTCTGTATAGCCTACAGAAATATGAAATGAGTGACAAAATGAAACAACTGGATACTTGAATTATGAAGGTTACATCGCCAGTAGATGGCGGCAAGCCATTGTGTTGATGAATGAGTCATTGAGTCATCAATTCAACCGATTCGTTCAAAATGCTGATTTGTTCAGGAGCAAAGCAAATGGGTGGGTCATTGAACCACTCACACAAACGATTAATTCAAAGACTCGGATTCATTCAAGAATGAAACTGTATTTTAAGTCAAATAAAACACACTGTTTTGTGTCTAAAATTAAATCAATTCATACTCATTATTACAGTTTTTCTGAATTGCTAAACAACTAAACCCCAATCTCTGAACTAAATTCTCACTAGATTAAACCAATTTGTCGAATAAAGCACTCTTTCTGCTAAACCCTAAACACGTTCAGGCAGTTAGGCTCTATTTGCAAATCTCATGCACTATTTTTGCAAAACTCTAAACACATTCTCATTCACTTAAATACTTATTACACTGTGATGCATTTGTGCTGCAAAATGCTAAACACAAGCAGCAAAAGTTAAACACAACTAAAGCACAGTTGTCATTGTTTACACACAACGATTCAAAAGTGTTCACACTTGTTTCTAATGATGTGATCAAACCAACTGTACAAAATATGAGCCAGTTCAGAGTGCACAAGTGACACAGGTGACTGAATGATGATACGAACAATAGATGGAAACAATCTGAGAAGGAGAGGAGGAAGAGCAACTGTACAAAATACGAGCCAGTTCAGAGTGTACAAGTGGCACAGGTGACTGAATGATGATACGGACAATAGATGGAAACCATCTGAGAAGGAGAGGAGGAAGCGTACATGCAAGAAGAGGAGGAAGAGGACGAGGAGAGAAAGAGTAAGGTTTAGAGAACGTTATCAAGGCTGGATCTGTCAGACCAGAGGGTTTTTTTCTCTTTGTCTAGCAAAAAAAGACAACATTACTTGTGATGTGGACAAAGTCCTCAGGCCGGACTTAAGCACAAAGACATGTTGAAGAGACAGAATGAATCTCTCCTTGACCCTGATTTTACAATTGCACAACTTACAGTATTTGAGTATACTGTAACATGCTATTCATTTAGAGCTTTATTTGACCTTTTTGGCCTTTGCAGTTGGACTGCAGTATTTGTGCCGTATCCAAGTGCTGAATATTTACAAACATTCAGTACTATTTAATATTCAGCACAATACTATTCTTGCAGTACATACAGTAGGCCTATACAATATATTCACCTTACTCAGTTGCAATTCAATTACTATACTTTTTACAGAATTGCAAAATTGTTTGCTCAATACAATATACTTTTTTCTGTAATGTTCTGGATGCAGTGTTGTCCATTTTTCAGTGTAGTGTCTAATGAATGCTCTGTAGTGTTTATTTTATTGACTCGTGTGTGTGTGATCTGAGAGCACCATTTGATTTTGAGTGCAAGTGAAATGCTTTTGCAGTGATTGTTTGATTTTGATGGAAGAGTCAGAGGTTTCATGAATTTAGTTTGAGTAGTTGGATTTGTGTTTAAGGTTTTGAGAAAATGAGTGATGGTTTCAAGAAATGTGTTTTAGCAATTCAGAAAAACTGTAATGAAACTGTACTGTTTAAAATAAAAGTTATGGCTGCGTACTCACACTAAAATCAATACTGGTCTGCGCTTCACTATAATGTAAATGCATTCGCCCCGTGTTGTCCAGTGCGTCACGCAGCTTTGCCACACAGATTTTGATAACTGGACAGCTAAATAAAATGTGCGGTGCGCCAAAAGAAATAGACTAAAAGGGTAATGTGGATGCAGATCCGAGGTACATACACATTTCTGCAATAAGCACCTAATACTTTCCACAGAGAAACTATGCCTACACAGAAGTAAACCCTGTCCATTTGTTAGTCTGGTTGTTTGATGAGAGAGAGACGAAATGCTGGAGTTACAATAAACACCTTAACAGCGGAGGACTCTTATTCTGGTGCACAGAACTGAAGACGACATGATAAACATTTTGCTTGACCAATCAGTGAAAAGTGGCGTTTAATTCCCTCCCACACGTGGAAATCAAACATTCAAACTGTTTATCCATTTTCTACCACTGAATGTAAAAACGAAAAATTAAGGCGAATTCTTGTCTTTTCATGTTTTTGAAAAAACAAAAAATGAAAATGATGCCGTTTTCTCATGTTTCTGTTTTCAATATTAAATCAAAAAACGAATGAACGCAACGTACACGGACCCAATAAGACTGCATGTGGTCACCTGTAATAGTTCCCATTTAAAATAGATTGAAGAAAACAGCCATATACAGAGTTCTGGCATGAAACTCTAGATGGCACAGTCCGATAGGTCTAACTCAATCTGACCTAATGACATCGTTATCACATGGCACAGCTGATTGGTTCTCTCCTGTATCGGTAGCCAATGAGCTCGCTGCTCAACATTCAAATATATGACTAGTGCTTGCCGTAGCAGTTGCAGCTTGCTTCAGAAACCCTCCACCTTCCCCAGCTCCCCCTGTATAGAGGTGATTCATGTATGCTATATGGGGGTTATTTCATGTATGTTATATTTGCAGTAGCAATATTTCTTAAATGTTCACAGCAGCATGTTGTGGATGTATTGGCAGTAGCAAGTCTCGTTACCTGCTCTGCCGCAGCAGCAGCGTAGCAGATCTATTCCGCCAAGACCAAATACATTAACATTTTCATGGACATTACCATGCCAATCCCTCCGAGAGTTGTCATGACTGAAATAACAAAACCTAACAAGATTCAATTACAAGAGTTAAAACACACAAGAGATATTTGGACAGGCCTGTTTTACATAAACACAAATCCTTATGTTTTTTATAGAGTGGAAACAACACAACAAAATGCTGGAGTGCTTCCCAGTTTTGTTGCAGGATTAGGCTGTGAATTTAATTTTCTCAGGAATCCTAAATGAGAAGCATCTGGATTAAGCTCCTAAAAGAGAACGTTTAATAATGACGTCTGCACAATTAAAATCATCCTTGGGTCCAAGCACCCCACAAACTTGATTTGACTGCCAGATTATTTCGTTTTTAACCTTGTTTTTCTTTTTTATTCTTTACTTCATTCCTCTCCCAACTCAAACTCAATAATTCAATAGCAACTGGCAGCAGAAAATCCTCTGACATTTGGGCTCTCTCTAGATGTGTCATGTACGGTGGAAGATAAAATAACTGTAGTGGAAAAAAAGCGATGGAAGAATAGTTCTCCTTACAAAGGTCATGTTCAAGTAGTCATGTGCCAGGATTGCATGACAGAAGTGTCCAATCACACGCTTCTCGTGTCTCGGATCTCTGCATATCTCTGGAGACAAATATACCCATCTTCATCTCAGGTTCCACCTCTTCTCAGAATAAGAGAACTGTCTTCTTGAGGGCAAATTCAAGGAGAGACTGTATTTCCTCATTTGATTCTTGACAACTGAAATTAAAAAAGGGCACAATTATGACAAAAATCATAATTGTTGATTATTTCCCTTTTAAATACATTTTGTTTTGGAGGTCTCCTACAATTGGCTTATAGGCATCCATGGTCTAAAAACACTTTCATTCTCTAATAATATGCATTGCACTAGGAGTGTGCAAAATAGTCGAATATTCAAATATTCTATCTGCAATAATTATAAAAAAAATTTAAAAATTCGACTTTGCTAAAATGTTGCTTTGCTGGCCGTAAATGCAGTAAATCCCTGATAAATCCTGAGCAAACGTTGTCAAGTGAAACGGAGTTATCACTAAAATGAGGAATCATATGAAATACAAACACCGGAACACCATGACCAGTCGAATTAAGAAAAACAGCAGCACATCACTGCATTCACTACTGCAGGTAGGCGCAGATGTACCCCGAGTGAGCCAAGAAGACCACTCATTTTCTCTGAAGCCAGCTTTATTGTTTATAGGCCGTGTAGCCACCAAAGTGTTTTTCCAGAGGCTAGCATATTATTTTTATAGTTTTCAATGGGAGCGCCGCATATTTTAAGATGCCAGCAGCACAACAAAGCGCTAATAAATGTTCAACTTTGGCCAAAACGCACCGCTCATCACTGTCAGTTTTCAGTCAGCCGTCCAATCACAGTGGAGGAGGGGCAGGGCACATACCGCACCGACCAACTGTCACATCCAACTTGAACTTCGACTGAATGACAATAGGTGCGTTCGACTTGAAGCACGGCTACAGACGTTGATCAACGAGAGTAGCCGCTTACAGTCGGGGGCGGAGTTGAAAACGGAGCCGTCAAGCCGGACATTTCTGCTCCCGTTAGTG